>NW_024717927.1:375000-525540 GCF_018991925.1 Homarus americanus
TTCAAAATAAGTGTGACGTTCAGTACAATCCTATCCTTAACAAACCTGTAACTTAAATCATATAGTCTAGAATATATAATGTATCTTTTTGCCAGTATATATATATGTGTCATTATATAGTTGAGATGTATTCATTATATAGACAAATGAATATAGAAATTATGCATATATATTTTTTCCTTTGGTTATTGATGACTGTGATGTGAGTACAGGTGTGTGTGTGTGTGTGTGTGTGTGTCGTTTACTCACACACACATATATACAGTCATACACACACAGTCACACATATACATTTGTGTTATGACATAATTGAGGCAACAGAAATATGTCCAATAATGATGTGTGAAATAAACTGTTGTTGTGACGTGGTTGTTTTTGTTTCTTGTGGACATCTAATCCATATTGTGTCACTAGTCAATTCCTGATATCTTCCTAGTAGTTGATATGAATCGTGTTTGTTAGTTCTGTATGGTGTTTTGTGATCTCCTAGTAGTGTTATGGTAATGTGGTGGTGTTCTAGTGCTCGGCTAGTAGCTTTCTAGTAAACTGATTACTTTCCTAGTACTGTACTCTGAGTAAAATATACTTTCTAATAAGCTAGTGTCTCCCTACTAGTGATAAGGGTTTTAGTACTACTGTGGCAACATTCTGATTAGCTAGTTAATTCCTAGTACCTAATAACAACCTTCTAGTGACAAATTATACATCCGATTAATCTTGCTGTGACCTCCTAGTGATCATCTAGTGTGACCTGTAATGACCTAGATCTCCCTTTACTTTCCTAACTATAGACAGGAGGCGCCCCGGGAACGAACCAGTGACCCTTAGGACAGGAGACAAGTTCTGTATCCACTCACCCACAGCGCCAGTCTCACTCACTAACTGGTCATCTG
This sequence comes from Homarus americanus, assembly GCF_018991925.1. Classification (NCBI taxonomy): domain Eukaryota; kingdom Metazoa; phylum Arthropoda; class Malacostraca; order Decapoda; family Nephropidae; genus Homarus; species Homarus americanus. The sequence continues at coordinate 375,894 of NW_024717927.1, forward strand.
AGGATACCTACAGACTCATTTAGATTAGGTTAGGTTAGGTTAGGTTTGGTTAGGTTGGGTTAGGTTGAGAGAATCTTGTGTAAATCTTGGTTGAGTCTCCTCCTCGACGTAGTGTTTTGGTAAAGTGTAAACTGGAATTAAAAATGGAGTGTAAAGGTGTAGTGTGTGTGTGTGGCTGTTGGTGTAGATGTTTGAATTGTTATTATTGGTGATGTTTATACCGGTCCTGGGCAAGAGGTTAAAGGCCCACACACACACACACACACACACACTGTACGTGTCCTGGGCAAGAGGTTAAAGGCCTCACACACACACACACACACACCTGTACTTGTCCTGGGCAAGACGTTAAAGGCCTCACACACACACACACACACACACACACACACACACACACATTGTACGTGTCTGGGCAAGACGTTAAAGGCCTCACACACACACACTGTGCGTGTCCTGGGCAAGACGTTAAAGGCCTCACACACACACACACACTGTGTCCTGGGCAAGACGTTAAAAGGCTAACACACATTCTTGTCCTGGGCAAGACGTTAAAAAGGCCTCACACACACACACACACACGTTGGTACTCCTGGACAAGACGTTAAAGGCCTCACACACTGTACGTGTCCTGGGCAAGACGTTAAAGGCCCTAACACACACACACACATTGTACGTGTCCTGGGGCAAGACGTTAAAGGCTAACACACACACACACATTGTACGTGTCCTGGGCAAGACGTTAAAGGCCTCACACACACACACATACACATTGTACGTGTCCTGGACAAGACGTTAAAGGCCTCACACACACTGTACGTGTCCTGGGCAAGACGTTAAGGCCCTAACACACACACACACACACATTGACCGTGTCCTGGGCAAGACGTTAAAGGCCTAACACACACACACACACACATTGTACGTGTCCTGGGCAAGACGTTAAAGGCCTAACACACACACACACACACACACACACACACACTGTACTTGTCTGGGCAAGAGGTTAAAAGGCCCTATCACACACACACACACACACCTAAGCCTCAGCACAGATTACCACAACCAGCTGACTATGGTGAGTAGAAATGTGTTTATTTTTCTGAGTGTCCTTCACCACTCTGTGTTAAACTCCACCACCATCTGCAACACCAGCTACACCACCAGCTCCACCACCACCTTAGCTCCACCACCACCACACCTTAGCTTCACCACCACCACCACCTTGGCTTCACCACCACCACCACCTTAGCTTCACCACCACCCACCTTAGCTTCACCACCACCACACCTTGGCTCCACACCACCACACCTTAGCTTCACCCACCACCTGCCAAGCTCCACCACCACCACCTTAGCTCCACCACCACACCTTAGCTTCACCACCACCACCACACCTTAGCTTCACCACTATCACCTTAGCTTCACCACCAGCTCCACACCTTAGCTTCACGTTAACAATAAATCTTGTTCATCTGATTTGTGGCTTAACTTCCCGACATAAGAGAGACTCACTCGACCATTGTGTCAGACAGCTGGCTGGGTTAGTAAATAATACCACTAGGTTAGGTTAAGTACGTTGGGAGTTAGTTTGGGTTGGGTTAAGTACGTTAGAGGTTAGTTTAGGTTGGGTTAAGTACGTTAGAGGTTAGTTTGGAGTTGGGTTAAGTACGTTGAGGTTAGTTTTGGGTTGGGTTAAGTACGTTGGAGGTTAGTTTGGTTGGGTTAAGTATGTTAGAGGTTAGTTTAGGTTGGGTTAGTATGTTAAAGGTTGGTTTAGGTTGGGTTAAGTGTTAGGTTGGTTTAGGTTAGGTTAAGTACGTTAGAGGTTAGTTTGGTTGGGTTAAGTATGTTGGGGTTAGTTTGGTTGGGTTAAGTTCGTTAGAGGTTAGTTTGGGTTAGGTTAAATAAGTTAGGTTTGCTAGAGGTTAGTTTAGATGGGTTAGGTTAGGCTAGTTTTGGTTCTATTTCATTCAACTAAAGTTTTTGAGTTGCGTTATCTGAGGTAAACAACCAGAAACGTGTTGATACCTGTACAGTACACAGCAAGGACCATCATATATTAACACGCAAACAATCATCAGGTCCCACCGAGATTCGAACTCAGTTCTGGATTCAAAGCCCAGGGTGCTAGCCATTACACCATGGGACCAGCTGATTTAATCTGACATTATCTATGATAGGTCACTCGAGAGGATGGCCGCCCTAACCAGTGGTGCCAGATGATTCTCAACCTTACGTAACCAGTGGTGCCAGATGATTCTCAACCTTACGTAACCAGTGGTGCCAGATGATTCTCAACCTTACGTAACCAGTGGTGCCAGATGATTCTCAACCACGTAACCCAGTGGTGCCAGATGATTCTCAACCTTACGTAACCAGTGGTGCAGATGATTCTCAACCTTACGTAACCAGTGGTGCCAGATGATTCTCAACCCGTATGGTGCGATGATTCTCAACCTTACGTAACCAATGGTGCCAGATGATTCTCAACCATACGTCAATGGTGCCAGATGATTCTCAACCTTACGTAACCAGTGGTGCCAGATGATTCTCAACCCCGTAACCAGTGGTGCCGGATGATTCTCAACCTTACGTAACCAGTGGTGCCAGATGATTCTCAACCTACGTAACCAATGGTGAGATGATTCTCAACCTTACGTACAATGGTGCCAGATGATTCTCAACCTTACGTAACCAGTGGTGCCAGATGATTCTCAACCTTACGTAACCAGTGGTGCCGAGATGATTCTCAACCTTACGTAACCAGTGGTGCCAGATGATTCTCAACCTTACGTAACCAGTGGTGCCAGATGATTCTCAACCTTCACGTAACCAGTGGTGCCAGATGATTCTCAACCGCCGTAACCAGTGGTGCCAGATGATTCTCAACCTAACGCAACCAGTGGTGCCAGATGATTCTCAGCATACCTAACCGAGTGGTGCCAGATGATTCTCAACCTTACGTAACCAGTGGTGCCAGATGATTCTCAACCGTAACCAATGGTGCCAGATGATTCTCAACCTGTAACCAGTGGTGCCAGATGATTCTCAACCTTAGTAACCAGTGGTGCCAGATGATTCTCAACCTTACGTAACCAGTGGTGCCAGATGATTCTCAACCTTCACGTAACCAGTGGTGCCAGATGATTCTCAACCTAACGCAACAGTGGTGCCAGATGATTCTCAACCTTACCCTAACCAGTGGTGCCAGATGATTCTCAACCTTACGTAACCGGTGAGTGCGATGATTCAAACCTTACGTAACCAGTGGTGCAATGATTCTCAGCCTTGTCCAGTGGTGCCAGATGATTCTCAACCTTACGTAACCAGTGGTGCCAGATGATTCTCAACCTCACGTAACCAATGGTGCGATGATTCTCAACCTTACGTAACCAGTGGTGCCAATGATTCTCAACCTTCGTAACCAGTGGTGCCAGATGATTCTCAACCTTACGTGACCAGTGGTGCCAGATGATTCTCAACCTTACGTAACCAGTGGTGCCAGATGATTCTCAACCTAACGTAACCAGTGGTGCCAGATGATTCTCAACCTTACGTAACCAGTGGTGCCAGATGATTCTCAACCTTACGTAACCAGTGGTGCCAGATGATTCTCAACCTTACGTAACCAGTGGTGCCAGATGATTCTCAACCTAACGTAACCAGTGGTGCCAGATGATTCTCAACCTTACGTAACCAGTGGTGCCAGATGATTCTCAACCTAACGTAACCAGTGGTGCCAGATGATTCTCAACCTTACGTAACCAGTGGTGCCAGATGATTCTCAACCTAACGTAACCAGTGGTGCCAGATGAGCCATAACCTAAAGGGTGTATGTTGAATGGTTATATACTGTATATATTTCCAGGTGGCATCGAGAGGCACCGCAGACACTGGCCTGACTGCTGCACCAACAACAAGAACATAGTCAGCAGCAGCGCAGGCCCCTCACCATGCCGCAGACTCACCCTCACCAGCAGCAGACTCACCCTCACCAGCAGCAGACTCACCCTCACCACCAGCAGACTCACCCTCACCACCAGCAGACTCACCCTCACCAGCAGACTCACCCTCACCAGCAGACTCGCTACTCCATGTAAACAACAGGCTCTAGGGCGTGTTGGTCGAGCCACTTGTGATGAATTTATAATTTATCTTTTGTTTACACTTGTCTCTCAGCGTTCCCTCCTCTCAACCAATCACAGTTAACGTAGAGAACAATGTTACCACCTAGCATCACTATTGGCTCGTGATAACCTTTGTATACCCCCGGAGTGATGACAGAGTGAAAGAGAGAGTGAGAAAGAGTGAGAGAATTTGTGTGAAAGTGTGAAAATTAGTACCACATAGTTTTGGCTCTTTATCTTATTATCTTATTTATCTTTACTTATCATGGTTTCCTCCTCTCTCCCTCTCCTTCCTCCTCCTCCCTCCCTCCTCCCTCCTCCTCCTCCCTCCCTCCTCCCTCCCTCCCCCTCCTTCCTCTGTGTGTCTTTAAACAGATCCGACTGAGCAGTTACCGACTACTGGAGCCCCTCACATCTTCCCTGATGCTGATGTACACGGTGAGTTATCTCTCTCTCTCTCTCTCTCTCTCTCTCTCTCTCTCTCTTCTCTCATCTATTTTCATATACTAGCTATATCTATGTTCTATCTGACTCTTTATACATCTAAATTTTCCTTTCATTTCTAACTGTATCTATCTATATCAAATTAACTATATCAAATTATCTATATCGAATTATTTATATCTAATTATCTATATCTAATTATCTATATCTAATTATCTATATCTAATTATTTATATTAATTATCTATCTAATTTAATCTGTTTGTGTATAAGTATCTATCTTGGCTAGTTATTGACACTACTAGTTGCAGGAAGAAGGATAAAGTAACTCGCCACCTTTCTCAACTCAACACACTGTACTGAGGCAGATTATTTGTAGTAGTAATTATTAGCGTTGACCTTAAGTGATAAGAAATTAACATAACACCATCTAACCTAACCTAACCTTACCTTACTACCTAACCTAACCTAACCTAACCTAACCTAACCCAAGCCTAACCTAACTAACCTAACCTGACCTAACCTAACCTAACTAGCCAACCTAACCTAGCCTAACCTAACACCTAACCTAACCTACTACCACCTAACCTAACCCAAACCTACCTAACCTAACTCCTGACCTAACCTAACCTAACTAACCTAACCTAACCTGACCTGACCTAACCTAACCTAACCTAACCTAACCTAACCTACCTAACCTAACCTTCCCCCATCGTGGTCCGTTATTCAGGCCAGGAGTACTCAATGACCACGGACCTACACATACCGTACATACACCTGATGATGAAAGACGTTAATGATGTCGGTAACAACTATGAGCTGATCGATGGTCCTTTTGGCTTTGGTTACGGGATTGATATTAACGCCGAGAAACAACAGGTGAGTGGCGGTGTTTGTACAGTAATTATGATGATGTATACTGTAAAATTTAACCTTGATTCACTCTCACTTACTCTCCATACCCTCTCCTACTCTTCTCTTCCCTCTCCCTCACCCACTCAACAGTGTCAAAGCATGACGACCACTACTGATGATGGAGACTGTGCCTACGACCCGATCAAATGTAACAATGGTGTCAGCTTCAGTATCTGGGAGAGGATCATCGCTACCCTAGACGAGTTCTTTGGCTCCCACAAGATGGAGGACTTCCCGAAGAAGTACATCATCTCTACTGGTAAGTTTTAGTGGATCAGTTATATAAGGCTGTTTTAGCCACTCTACTACACTGGTTAGCTTCACTGGGCGGTTTATTGCTCTTAATGAAGCTCAGAATAACCCTCCCACCTACAGTATAACCCTCCCACCTACAGTATAACCCTCCCACCTACAGTATAACCCTCCCACCTACACAGAGAGTATAACCCAGTATACCCAACAGGTGGAGACATGATGGGTCACCCTGGTATAGCGTTATATCACCATGCGTTTGTTTGGTTTATGTGTTTGAGTACTGTTTTAATATACCACAGGTGAGATTCATGACTCACGCTTTGTAATCTTCCTTTACAGTTGCTGATTAATGACAGGATTGTGGCTTACAGTACAGAAGGTATTAGTGTAACCGCTCTGCCGCCCCTCGACCCACCTGAGCTGATGATAGGCTGCCACAAGACCTCAACCGATACCACCTACCGCCACTACCACACGACCCAGCTAGATGAGTTCGCTTGGTGGAATAGACGTCTGGTTGATGAGGATGTTATCTACTTCCTCGGTGGCTATGGTGGGTTGTGGGTGTGGGTAGGAGAGAGAAAGTGGAAGAGAGGAGACAGGGTAGAATAGAGAAAGAGAGAGAGAAAGAGTTAAGAAAGAAAAAAGATAGAGAGAAAGGGTGTAAGAGAGAGTGGCAGAGAGAGAAAGATACTTTCGTAATTTATCTCCCTATCTCAGGACATTAATCACCCTATCTTCTTCTCCTGCCGCGGCCACAGAGGGAGAGAGCGAGAACATAGACCCAGATGAGTTCGCCACCATGCTGAACAGGACCCACCTAAACGACCCTGTACAGTTGGCAGTGGCGGCCTCGGTGCTGGAAGAAATGACGAGGGCGACTAGTGACGACTCCTTCAACGCCTCCACCGCTACTGACGAAGGTGGGATAGATAAGCAGGAGGGGTGTAAGGAAGGGAGGAAGGAAGGGAGGGAAAATAGGAAAGGAGAATATTATTATTATTATTATTATTATTATTATTATTATTATTATTATTATTATTATTATTATTATTATTATTATTATTTACACACAGAACGAAAGGCGAAGATCGAATCGTTTAATATAACGTTAGAGAGCGTCAAGAAGATGACTGACCCCAAGTTCGTCCCTCGCTGTATACTGGAGAAAGACCTCGAGAGATCCATGGTGAGTCTCTCTCTCTCTCTCTACCTGTATGTGAGTGTGTGTCTAGCCCCTCTCTCCCTCTGCATGTGTGTTTCTCTGTGGTAAATAACAATACTATAATAACCTACTACAGGATTATTTCCACCGTGTTCCTGACAGACGATCATCAAGGTGATAAACAACTTGATGGACGAGAGTAAGAAAGAGGACTGGTTGTTGTATGAGGAGGAGCACGGGAAAGACGTCTTCCTCTTGTGTCAGTACATGAGAGGCTACCTTCACGCCGTCTACCAGGGTCTACTGTGTAACAACACCCAAAGTGGTCACACCGTGGAGCTGTCTCAAATGTGTAAGTGTAGTGGTGTACTGTGGTGGTAGTGTGGTGGTGGTGTGGTAGGGTGGTGGTGTAGTAGTTGTGGTGTAGTGTGGTGTGTGGGTAGTGGTGGTGGTGGTGTGTAGTGTGGGTGGTGTGGTGGTGTGGTAGTGGTGGTGGTGGTGTGGTAGGTAGTGTGGTGGTGGTAGTGGTGTGGTAGGGTGGTAGTGTGGTAGTGTGGTGGTCCTTTAGAAGCACCTGTATTACTGTCTGATGTTCTTGTTCTCCTGTTCTTAATTTATATTTTTGTTCTCCTGATCTTAATTGATGTTCTTGTTCTGTTCTTACCTGATGTTCTCCTGTTCTTAATTGGTGTTCTGATTCTGTGTTGTTCTACAGGTATTAAGGTTGTGAAGCGGACGATAGATATTGGCTACAGTACCAAGGATAGATTTACCATTCCGGGATGTTCTGGTTTAGGGAAAGTACTAGGTATGTGTTCTGTTCTTGTTCTTTAACCCTCTGATAACTTGTTCTTTAATCCTCTGATAACTTGTTCTTTAACCTCTGATAACATGTTCTTTAACCTCTTATAACTTGTTCTTTTGTTCTCTATCTCTGGTAAATATGTCAGTCTGTTCACCATTAACCAAGAGTGTTCGTCTGTCCACAGTTCCGGTAAATCTGTTCTCTGATCCACGATGTAATCACCGAACCGCTAACTTCAGGTGTACGGCGTATAAGGGCATCCACACCATGCAGGCCTCACCTATCAGACTTAACACTGGGTGAGTGTGTCTCTCTCTCTCTCTCTCTCTCACTCATAAACCTCTCCCATACCGCTCCCTGTCTCTCACACACACCTCTCCCTCACAGTGCCTTCAATACCAAAGTGGACAATATCCTGGACTCACTCATCACAGAACTGGACGTTAACACCGATCAAATATTATTACCCAACGGAGATCTCGACCCAAAGTCCCCGAGGTGCGACCCTGACCCCGCCAAGCTGACCACTCACCCAATAATAGTCACCCATCGTCACTTCGACCCTCAGGTCCAGTTCAGGAAGCCACTGTTTCACGCCGGGGAAGTCAGAACCACGGTCAGTCGCCCTTTGATGTTTCTATATAACTTACGTGTTGTGATTATTATTTTAGGGGTTATATATGTTTGTGTGGTTGTTTGATTGTTGTTGTAATGTTTTTTTTTTGTTGTGTAGTTTTTCCATCAGCCACACACCACCACTACCAACCACCACCCACCCATCACCACTATCAACAACTACCAACTACAATCACCACCAACCCCCCCAACTAACCACCACTACCAACCCCCTACCAACCACCCATCACCACCACTAACCTAGCTAACGTCCACAGATCGGAACCCGTATCTGTGTTTGGTGGAACCCGGCGCTGGGGCAACACGGGGCGTGGGACCGGTATGGGTGTCGTGTGTGGGAGGCCAAGCCGGAGTATACCAAGTGTGCCTGTCAACACCTCGGCAAGTATGTCATCATTGCCGAGAAGCTAGAACCCATGGTAAGTACGTCGTCGGTTTCAAGGTTACGTTGTCGGTGTCGGTGTTAAGGGTACGTTGTCGGTGTCGGTTTCAAGGGTACGTTGTCGGTGTCGGTTTCAAGGGTACGTTGTCGGTGTCGGTTTCAAGGGTACGTTGTCGGTTTCAGGGGTACGTTGTCGGTTTCAGGGGTACGTTGTTGGCTTCAGGTGCTTTTACGGTACAGTTGAGGGTACACTTCACTACGGAGACGTCAGTTTTAATGATTTATTCAAGAGATTTTATTCAGCCCAGAGGCCATCCCGTACACAAGGACTTGATATATTGATTTTTCCCACAGGATGTTCTCTGACAAGTCGTTCCCTCTTTCCCTTCATTATATTTTTTTTCCCAGGATGTTTGTTTTCTCAAGTAACAAATCCTCATTTTTTCCCAGGATGTTGTTGGACTTATTTATTTATCAAATGTGTTTTTATCCCAGGAGGTGCCAGAAGAGCCCATGTGGTTAACGATAGTGAGGTACATCTTATACGGCGTCTCAGCTCTGTGTCTCATTCTCTACATCATCGTGGTTGGCATCTCCGGGTGAGTAACATGTGACATTTTTTAACTTGTCGAGTAGTGTAGTGTGTGTGGATGACCCCTTACGTTGGGTCACCTGAAGATTAGACATCCTAACGCTACCTGGAAATTAGGATGTGTAGTCTTCTGGTGAAATAAGCTGGGGTGTGTAGTCTTCTGGTGAAATAAGCTGGGGTGTGTAGTCTTTAGGTGAAATAAGCTGGGGTGTGTAGTCTTCAGGTGAAATAAGCTGAGTGTTTAATCTTCAGGTGATCTCTTATGTCATTCTCATGTGCTGTCAACCTGTCCCTAGTTACCGACTAGTTATAAACTGAAGGACCTCCCCCAACCCTGACCTCCTCCTACCCTGACCTCCTCCTACAGGGACCTGAAGGAGAAATTCCACTTGATGGGGATGACCTTGGCTGCAATGTTGTTGGCGGCGAGTGTCTTCATGGTGCTGAGTGACCTTCATGGGGTGAGAGAAGGACGTCACACCTGCGCCTTCTTCGGGATAGCCATTCACTTCCTGTACCTGTGTGCCAGCATCTGGGTCGGTGCTATTGGTCACGCGACCTTCAAGTGTATCACCTCAGGTATGACTCCAGTGTGTGTGGGGTGGGGGGTGAGAGTATGGGGAGATGTAGGGTGTGAGAGGGTGTGTGGGGTGTGGGAGAGTGTGTAGGGTGTGAGAGGGTGTGTGGGGTGTGGGAGAGTGTGTAGGGTGTGAGAGGGTGTGTGGGGTGTGGGAGAGTGTGTAGGGTGTGTAGGGTGTGTGTGTGTGGGAGAGAAAGCTGGAGAATTAACCTGGGTATCCTGTGTAGTTCGGATGCCATGAACGGTCACTTGTGTATCAGCGATCATTATCACTGTCTGAACATCTCACTTTGTTATGTCGGGAGCCTCAGCCTACCAGTGTAAGTCTATTTATCTGTACCATGAATTCACAAAGATCTGTACATTGAAATTCCACTCGTAACTGTTACTGTGAAAATTAACTAGACAACGCGTACTGGGGTGTTACAGTCCTTTTAGAAGCCACGCTCTTACTGTTGTGTTCTTCACTGTGCGACCCTGTAAAGTACTGTGAGTTTAGGTGTTCCTTTCATCACATGACTGACGGCTTTAAGAACTCTAACGTGATGGTTAACGATAGCAAGTATTATCTTCGGTTGTAGATCATATGAGTTTGGGTTCTAATAGACTCTAACCTAACCTAACCATACCATTGAGACTGGGCCCCATTTGGAGTAAAAAACCTACGATCTGGGCGCCAATCCTAATGTTTGCTTTAGGTTAGAGTCATGACACAATCCTCTCCTTCAGGTATTGTCGGGGGTAGTCTGCGCCCCTACCTGTACCTGTGTGTGGGCCTGACACTCATATCGGTGGGGTGCGTCTTGACCTTCCTCCTGAAACACATGGGCAACGATCCCCGCTGCTTCATCTCGTGGGACAACGAACCCGAGTATCTCTTCTTCTGCCCCCTCGGTGCCGCCTGCTGCGTCGGTCTCTTCTGCGCCATCGTTATCTTCTTCAACCTGCGCACTGCCGCTCTTAGGTGGGTCTTTCTGCACTGGTGACTGTCGGGTATGTCTGATAGGTACCAACCTAAACTAACTTTACCACTAGGATATGGGCTCAGGTCTAGTGGGCCTTAGTGGCTACACAGATGTAGGGGAATTTATAATAAAACCTTCCAGTTGCTGTTAACAAATAACCTCACTTTTATTGACCTAACAATGCCGGTAATACTAAGCGTTATAACCAGCTGCCACTGTTACAGGAACAACCCGACCATGACAGACTACCGCACCTTCAGCCTGGGAGCCTCATTCTTCACCATCTACTTCTCCACGACGTGGGTTCTCGGCTTCTTGACCTACTTCCGCCTCGATCTTGACTTTAGCTTTTATACATTTTTCCAAATCTTGAACGGCTTGATGGTAAGAATTGTGGAGACGAATGATTATCTTCTCAACCTTGTGTCCAGCCACCATCATTAAGACTGGTTTAGTGTAGTCATGGTCATACCAAACACCATCACGCTAAATTATATATACAGTACAGCTGCACTTAGACAATATAAGAAGAATAATTGTTCTATTATCCATATTGTGTATAAGTGTTTAGCTTTAATTCGGTTGGGTTACATCAGATCACAGGCAAGATTTTGAACTGGATTGATAACTGGTTCGAAGACTAACAACAAAGAGTCTGAGTGGAATAAATTGTCACAGGAGTACCAGAAGGCTGAGGCTGTGTCCTTATGTACTAAAATATCAACTCTTTCTTGCCTTAACATATTGTAGTTTTCTGTGGTTGTTTTCAGTTTACTTAGGAAGATTTTTGTTTTGTTACCAACTTAGCCACAATGATCCATGTATGGCAGCCGGTTAATGTGTGTTGATAATGACTGTGCAATTTGCAAGCGTACACGTCACTAGAAATATATCGTTGAAATGAGTTATGAGTATTTTTGTTGTTAATTCACACCACCGTATAGAAGAAATAATGTTTATTTATGTTGCAAGCTAACACCACCATAAAAGTAATACAGTGTTGTGTTGTTAGCTCACACCACCACAGAAGTAATGCAGTGTTATTGTGTTGTGTTGCAGGGAGTGGTGTTGATGTGTTGCATAGGCGTGGGGTCGTCGAAGTTCAGGATGGTGTTCGCGGGTCAGGCCAAGAAGAGGGTAACGTATATCTGACTTCATTTACAGACATTGGACTGGACAAAACCCCCACCAGGTTATTTCTTACTGGACAAAATCCCTTCAAACTTCCCACTGGACACAATTCTACTGGACAAAGACCTATAATATGACAGAAAGTCCCAGACAGTTTCCCAATGTACTGTACACAACTTCATTATCTAAATAATTATTTCGTCACTGACGTAATGATTGATATAAAAGTACAGTAATGGAATTAATATAGAGTAATAAACTTTATTTAACCTTCAAATTCTGAAAGTAATATCGTTGTGAAAAGTAGACGAGAGAAGTCAAAATATTACATTTTCAAATACAAACTAAATAATGTTTCCTTATTATACTCTGACAGTTGGTAGACAATAAGGTAATAAACGAATATAAAGACAATTGATAAACGGATGGATAACATATATATATATATATATATATATATATATATATATATATATATATATATATATATATATATATATATATATATATATATATATATATATATATATATATATATATATATATATATATATTTCATTCGCCCAATAAAGCACGCGGACATCTACATACAATCAACACCTCAACCCGCCAGGATTCGAACCCATGGCCCACGAGCCCATGACTGTGATCGGAGAACGCTACCTAGTATCCTGGTGGTCCAGAGGTAGCCTTCCCCGGTCACAGCCGTGGGCCGTGGATTCGAATCCTGGCGGGTTGAGGTGTTGATTGTACATATATATATATGTATATATATATATATATATTTATATATATAAGTTATTTATATTATTTAAATACGGTTGTTATTATTACGACAGAGGGAGATGTTCCTGAACTACACTAATAAGAAAGGAGGCGATGATGAGAACGACGACACCAAGAAGCTGGGTTCACCAGCCGACCAGACCCCACCCACCCGCCCAGTCACGCCATCCTTTGTCAGTATCCCTGTACTGTGTTATCTTTGTTATATAGATCATGTACTGTTATATGCAGTCACAAGCTAAGGTACCCGACATCGCCCAGCTTATTAATGAAACAATATCCTTACCGTGGACCCACAACCAAAAATGTAGTGGTGGGGGAAGTTGGCCTTTCGTAGAGGGACTGGAGATAGTGCCTGGCCATTAGAACGTAAGAACATAAGAATGGAGGAAACTGCAGTGGGCCTATTGGCCCATACTGGGCAGTCCCGTTTACACCCAACCCCTGTTGCTCATATAAGCATCCAACCTATGTTTGAAGCTATCCAGCGTATTCGAGTTAATGATGATATTTGGTAACTTGTTCCATTCATCCACTACTCTGTTTCCAAACCAGTGTTTACCTATTTCACGCCTAAATCTAAATTTGTCTAATTTAAAACCATTGTTACGAGTTCGCTCCTGGTTGGATAGTTTGAGTACCTTTGTAATATCTCCTTTGTTTAGCCCTGCCTTCCACTTATACACCTCTATCAGGTCGCCCCTCACTCTACGTCTCTCGAGGGAGTGCAAATTAAGATGCTTTAACCTGTCTCTATACTCAAGGTTCCTAATGCCCGGGATTAGTCTTGTCATTCTCCTCTGAATTCTTTCCAAGGATTCTATATCCATTCTATAATACGGTGACCAGAACTGAACTGTGTAATCCAGGTGTGGTCTCACAAGAGCAAGATACAGTTTTAGGATGACCTAGCTAGTCTTGTAACTAACACTCCTTTGTATGAACCCAAGTACTTTATTAGCCTTGTTACGAGCAAAAACACATTGTTTACTTGGCTTAAGGTTACTACTTATCATTACTCCTAAATCTCTCTCGCAGTCGGATTTCTCTATGGCATCGTTGTTCATCTGATATCTGGTTTCCCTGTTTACATCTCCTATACTGAGTACTTTACATTTGTCCACGTTTAATTTCATCTGCCATTTTTCAGACCATTCGAAAAATTTGTTTAGATCTTCCTGTAGTTTTGTGGCGTCCTCGTCAGATTTAATAACATCCTATTTTAGTGTCATCAGCAAATTTGCTTATGTTGCTGTCTATGCCGATATCTATGTCGTTTATGTATATAATAAATAATAATGGTCCAAGTACTGAGCCTTGGGGAACTCCACTTGTGACGTTGCTCCATTCCCTAGGCCACGTGCACCTCCCTTCCAAATTTCAGCTTTCTATCTTCAAAACTGTGGAAATGCATAAGGAACATACACAGAATGTCTTTCATATACAAGTACAGGTTTATATTGTAGATGTGTGGTGTATGTTCAGTTCACACCCACACACACACGTCAATGCACTACTGTTCGTTGAATTAGTGTTGTATTGAAGATTAAGGTAAAATATCTATTCCTTGTGTGTTTTTAGATTATAGGGTCTCGCTAGTTACTGTAGTTTATGGGAAATTAACAACACACGTTAGTAGTACTTTGGGAAATTAGTGAAACTATTGAGATAAATATATATAGAATTTCTTAATTGAACTCTGGGTTTTAAAGATTAGTCTAAGAGAAATTTGTGGATAGAATTCACTGAAAAGCTTCTTAAGTTTATTTCTAAGGGTGAAACTGAGTAGGCCAACTCTAGGTCAGGACACTCGACTAAGTAGTGCCCTTTGAGTTGCTTATACACCCCAATTAGGTCCTTCCCCGCCTGTCTGTAATATAAGCTAGGCATGTGTCCTTGAGTCCGGCAGGTTGTGAGCACTGTAACATGAACAAATGTAAATTTGTATTATTTAAATTTTGTAGGTAGATATACCGGTACCACAGTATGATTCCAAATTATTTCTGTAATTTGTATTTTCTAATGTTAGTTTTTTACAGTTATGGATTAATAATAATAATAATACAAAATTAATCATGTGTTATTTCCAGGTGGCGGGAAGACCAGTTTCAGGCGGCTCGATGTTCAGCGACTGAAGGACTCCTGAAACTGGAAGACAATGATGGACGCTGAAGAGCTTTAAGGACGTTAAAGGACTATAAGCAAGTTGAAGGAGTCTTCTAAACGCCAAATTTGAACTCGTCCTACGTTCACCATCACGAGCTTTTATTTACTCACCAGTCAATACAGGTTAAAGTAAGATTATATTGGCAAAGCCAAAGTTTGTGGCCACCAAGTACAGTACAGTAAACTCGGTTAACAAATTTTGGCCAACATTTCATCAAGACAACACTGAAACTAATTATTCACCATTTCAGCAAAATTATGATATTTTGTTTAACATTAAATAAACTTTCGGGTCAATTTCTCAGTAATAGGAGGCACTGAGGGTCACTATCCCTTCACAAAGTTTGGGTTTCTGTCCACCAAGGCAAATTTTTAACAAGTTGCTCATTAATAACATAATCACCAAGACAAAGATTGAATAATATTTTCATCAAATAAGAGAGCGTTTGAGTCACTCTCTACTAACATGGGCACTCTTAGCCATCAAGACAAATTTAAAATCCCCCTTTCATCAACAAATTAAATTTGGTTGAAGTTAAAAATTGTCATTTCATCTATTAATTATGTATGTCATTGTTGTCCCCTGGAGTTTGATACATTTATCTCAAAATTTTGACTATAATGAACAGTGATCATAAAATTAGTGTGACGAAGGTATATGCCTGACCTTAGCATAATTATAATATTGATTACTTGTATGTTGATTTATTTATCTTTAATTTACTTAATTAACATTGCTTTCATTCTCCTTAAATCGTCGATATCCTTTTAATTGGACATAAATCGCAATGGGGCTCGACACAAACCATTGTTATTTAGGCCTATCTCCCTAAATACAGTATACACAAGAAAAATCCTTTGTTATTATTCTTGTATGCAACCGTCACATTCATCTGTAATGTTTTTTTATTTTTTTTTTTTTATTACTCGAGAGCCCATAACAACTACAACTGATTAATACAACAGTTAGAACAGTGGACGATAACTCTGAAATTCTTAAGGTATACCCTCAAAAGGTCATAACTGCACTTTCTTTAAAAACAACATTTACTGTAGGCGGTCCACTGATTGACATTTGAAACAGCTACAACTCCTCTCATAAGAAACAGACTCAGGTGATCGAAATTCTACTTTATATTTTTGAAGATCGTGGTACAGGGGGGGGGGGGTTGTTCCATTGTCTGCACATGTTTGTTAACAGGTGAACTGCGCCGCGCGGTCTAAGTGTATTCAGTCTCGTCAACAAAAAACAAAAAATTACACCATGAAGCTTCAACAAAGTTACTTTCATTGGTACCAATTATCAAAATAAGTACTTTCTGCTTAATACAGTGGAGGTTCCGCCCCGGCTAGAAAGTTAAGTAAGGTTAAATAGTATTCTTTGGTTGGTTAGGTCAGGTTCTGTTTACTGTACGTAGTATAATTTGTTTTACTTACTGTCGTCCAAAGAACATCTATGGGTAAATTTTTACTTAAGTGCTGCGAGCAATTTCGCCAGCAAAAGCATTTTTTTCCTGCATGAATTTTGCTGCTTTTTTTATTGGAGATAGTTTTTTTCTGGGTGAAAAAAACAACCCCCACCCCAAGTGGTTATATAATGTTGCCTGTATTCAACTTATCCTTATTTAACCTAACGTAACATATTCCCCTATTGGGGAACCTATTTTTTCAGAGTTGGGTCATGTATTATATATCATGGTAATGTGATTCAGACACCCGAGCACTACACACTCCCCATGGCTCGCCGACGGTATTATGGTATACATTATAAAAAAGAAACACTTCCCCAAAAGAGAACACAGCCACTAGCAATTAACAACAAAAATTATGGTGGAAAAGCTGTGTTCTTGCTAGAATCGTTGGCAGCGTTAATCCACATGTTAACCCATCTATGGAGAAAAAAATAATGAAATCAAACGGTGTGTTCTGGCGTTAGCCATCTGCTCCTGATTACTAAGAAGTGTAATGGACGTTTCTGTAACCTAAGAAAGAATTAGAATTCTTATACATATATAATTTAGTAGCAATGTACTGTAATTTAAATCATGAATTCAATACTTTCTGAAACCCAGCTTTGGAGCATAAAGTAATAATTTTACTAAATATACTGTCTGGTACTCTAGGACCAGTGCCGGATTTACAAAGGGGCCATTGGGCCATGCCCCTGGGCCCCAAAGATACAAGGGCCCGGGAAAAATTTTCATGTACAGGTATTACAAAATTTTAATATTTCAGCATAATCTTGTGTACAAAAATATAGTGACCCTGTGACCCCTGTAAGCTCACCCTTATACTTTGATATCTGTATCATTATGAAAAATTCAAGTTATACAAATATTGAAATGTAAACGAACGCTGAATGTCTTACTTAATCTAAGTGTCATAGATTACAAGTTGCTCCAACAGTTCAATGAAGAGTGTCAGTATTGGTAAAACGTGTATTCACCACTTTAAAATTCTTGGCTGTGATCTGCTCAGTCTTGAAGAACATTTGAAAACACTCTTAACAAAGGTTATGGGAGACCTTTATATTTATCAAAAACCATCAATGAAGACCTGATAGATATTATTGGTGACATTATGCCCTTGTAGATAATGCATGAGATTAAAGATGCCAAATATTTTTTATTTTCAATGGACTCTGCACCTGATATCACCCATGTAGATCAGCTGACCCTCGTTGTTAGGTATGTGAACAGTAAGGGACCTGTTGAGAGATTCATAAAGTATATCGCTCTTCACTCAATACAGGAGAAAGCTTGGCTAAACGTATACAGGTACTTGAATTTTTTTGCCTCTCAAGGCATTAACATCGAAAATTGTCGTGGTCAGTCATACGCTAATGCAGCCAATATGAGTGGGAGGTACGTGGGTTTACAGGCATTGATCAGCAGAGAATGCAAGTACTGTATGCTGAATGTGTCCCCTGTGCTGCACATTCACTCATACTGGTTGGAGAGGCAGCAGCTGCCTGTTGTATTGAAGTTGTTAATCTCTTCTCCTTTGTAAATGAGCTCTTCACTTTCTTTTCTGCATCCACAAGCAGATGGAAAATGTTGACAGATAAAGTGGTTCCACTGGGCCTGAGTGTAGTAAAGCAACACTCCGATACATGCTGGTCAGCCAGACATGATGCAGTCATTGCAGTCCTGAGAGGCTACAATGCTGTCAAGTAATGTCTTTCAACAGTAGAAGCCAGATCTCAGAAACCTGACACAACGGCCATAGCTGGCAGCCTTGTCAAAAAGATGAAAAAGTTAGAATTTACCCAACTTTTTTTTGTTTCTGGGGAACTGTTTTAGAATGGTTTCAAGCAACTAACATTAGTTTGCAGAAAGCGGGTATAACTCTACCACTGTGAAGCTCTACAAATTCTTCAAGCATTTTGTTTAAGAGGAGAGATTCAAGTTTGAAGAGGATGAAGCAAGAGGAAAGACAATGAGGAGAGAAGGAGTGAAGCTGAGGCGATAGAGTTTTGCAAATGGAACATCAGAAAGTAATCCCAGATCATTGAGGGAGAAATTCAGGCAACAGTTCTTCTTCATTGTGGACATCCTTGTCAGTGCTCTTCAAAGGTCACAGGTTTATGAAGAGCTGTACAACAATTTTGGTTTTGTATCAGATTTAGCTAACCTGTCAAGTGCTGATATACGGTAAGCAAAGCAGCAACCAATTTGGTGGAAGCTTATCCTAAAGACATTGAAGAGTCACTCAGTTATACTGGATTCCTTCCAGATCCAGATATTTGCCTTGATGAATCTGACAAGGATCATAACCAAGAGCTGTTCATGTTATCTTTCATTCAGCCTATGTTAGATATTCTCGTTAATGTGAACATTCTACTCAAAATATATCTTTGCGCTGTGCAAAAATTGTGCAGGTGAAAGGTCATTCTCAAAACTTTAACGAATAAAAAATTACCTGAGAAACTCTATCTGCCAAGACAGACTGAACAAGTTGAGCATATTGTCAACTGAACATGAGCTGTTGGACTCCTTGGACACAAAGTATTTTTAGAAATTTTTGCATAGCCAAAGTTAGGAAGATGAACATTTAATTGTGCGTAAAATATATAAACAATAATTTGTAAATTGTTGCCTTAATACTTTAGTGGAAATAAAATCAAATAATTAAAAAGTGTAAGTGGTGTTAAAATTAAAAAAAATAAATTATAAAACTCAACCCTGACCTGAGTCATGGACTAAGTTGAGTACCAACCTGCCAGGTAGACTTTTTGTTTGGGTGGGGGCTTCCACAGTCGATGGCCCCCAAGCCCTGCCAAATCTAAATCTGGCACTGTCTAGGACAGTGATTTCATCAGCTTTAACAAATCTAACCCGGACTGTATTTTTTAGTGCGCTACAACCCATTGCTGTAAAATTCTGAAATTTCCAAATACAGTACTTGGGACATTGTCTTGATAATGTAGTGAAAATCTTGTAGTAGTAATGATCTAGTTCCTGTCAGTAATCATGTATCTGCTCCATAACTTATTGATATGACCAAATAATTATAATGTTGCTTACTTTCCTGACCTTTTGTAAAAGGTCATGATTGTACTGTTCACCAGTATTTGTACAGTATATGGTAAATATTTGTTTGATGGCTGTGGCTCCTTTTTGTTATGAGAATTCAACTGCCAAATTACTGTTGAAACCTAACCTAACCTAACCTCTATTAACCAAGTATTACTAATTAAGTTATCCTAACCAACCAAACCTAACCTAAAATCTTGCTGCAGGCATTAAACGAATATTAACCTTGTGTACCTTGTGAGGCCCTCTTGACCATGTCACTTGTTATATAGAAACAAACAAATTGCTTGTACAACACACTCAAGTGTTCCTCATAGCAGTTCACCTTACCTCCTTCTCAGCTTAGGATTGATTAAAAATATTATATAAAATATTGCAGCCAGATAATATCACACTTGACTTGTGTACTGTGCCTCCAGTGTAGTGTGTTTCACTCTAGAGTGCTGACATTTGTAATCATATATTTTAGGAGTTATGCAGATTTCTTTATTAATTTTCAAAGTATATCGAGTGTTGAGGCTTGAACTGTATACATTACTGTACAGTATAATAGATTACAGTATATAAAACGAACATATGAAAACCATTTATTTTGCTAAAGAGTTAAGTGTTGCAAAATATAATAAACCGGTAGTATATACATGGCTGTTATATAATAAATATAAGTGTGAGTTGGTTGTATGTTTATTACTTCCTGGTTGTTAAAAAAAATAATGTGATATACTACTGTCCTCGCTGCCTCTGCCATACAACCTCTCCCCTCCTTCACACACACACACACACACCACCTTCTTAAACCTAATTAAGATGGAGGGAAAGGACAAGCTACGAGAAAGGTAACAAAAGAAAAGCACCCTCACACGGTACTGTAGTTTGCCCTATCTGTCTGTTAATGTGCTAAATATCTCAGTGAAACTTAGTAGGTAAAGTGTGTGTTGGTTAAGACAGGTGTAGCTAGATGTTGGAGATTGAAGGTCAACAGTTGTGAACTTTGGTTCACATAGGTGGCCAGGCAGAGGGAATGCAGTCAGTGGCATGTGTAGGATCCCACCAAGTGCTATGTTGAAGCCCAGTACAGTTCTTGATTCCACAGTGCCGGTAGACTGTTCCATAGGTCTACTACCCTCTGTGTGAAAAAGTATTGCCTTATATTTATTCTGCAGGATAATTTAGCTTGTAGTTGTTACGTCCTCTTTGTGTTGGGTGACATCACAAAGAAATGTTCCGGGTTCATTTCCATCTCTTTCAGGATCTTGAATGTTTCAATGAGATCTGTCCTATTGTGCTTTGTTAAAAGATGGAGGGGAGAATTGGGAAATTAATAGGATACAATAATAGGAGTAATAGAAAGTTTTTAGAGAAACTAAAAAAAACTATTTAGAAAAATTTTAAGTTAATAAGGAATATAGAAGGTTACAGAAAATAAGAGGGATTTAGGGAAAATAGGAAAAGAATTTGAGAAATGAAAGACTAAGAAAGAGGAGGATAAAGTTATGACAAATATAGAAAGAAGATAAGTCATAAAAATATAACACAAAGGAGGTGTTGATGGTAATGTGGACATGTCTCACCACTGTTACCGGTATGTGACCTTTACTACCACACATGACAGGTTACCTCTGGCTTCCTCTTGTACTAACACTGGACAATTAAAGTCCATAACAAAGGACAGATTAACCGCCCCAATGGCTAGTAAGCTGATAAGTCGTGATGTGATAAAATAAAATAACAAGCTGAAGAAAAAAAAGTGATTCGTCATTAGAAGGATAACAACCATGTACACAAGAACATCGTGAAGAAAACCAAATAACAGTACAAATAAAATGAATTATCATGCCACAGTCCAAGGTGTGTCAGTCCAAGGTGTGTCAGTCCAAGGTGTGTCACAGTCCAAGGTGTCACAGTCCAAGGTGTCACAGTCCTATCTACCCATCTTCTGTGGCACCCTAGAAGTACTGCACCTGTCACTGTCTTACCCCAAAAGTGCCCCTGTCAGTCTGCCTGCCTCTTGTGGTACCTCACAAGTGTCCCTCATTATCCTCTCCTTCCCCAGTGGTTATCATAGCTGTCCTTTTCACATAATTATTACTGACTGGATGAAAATATTTAGGTACACTGCAATTGTATACTGTAGTTGTCTTTATTTTCTAATATATTTTCATCTACTGTGTAATGAGACACCAAAATTTATTACTTCTCTTTATTAACCCTTATAATATATTCAAATTTATATGCCTATAACCTTTATGCGGTTGGTATATACTTTTAAAGCGTATTATATCACATTTGTAAATGCCAATGATATATATCATATTTAGACAAATATTGAATGACTGAATTCATTCACATTCATATGGGCCCAAAAATTTAGTGTCATACCAAATGTGACCTTTGTGACCTTCATTGTATAAAAAAATATACTTGGTTTTAGTGATCTATCTTCCCAACTCAGGTAAAGTTTTGTAATAGGGAACACTTTAAAAGATAACAATTGGAATGGCACTACTGTAGTATTTTTGGCAGCCACACATATTACAGTAATGTCTCACCTTACACCAAAACAACAGAGTACTGTATCATACTACTGTACAGTACCATTGAACCCCTCTACTAAACCCTTATAGCAGGCAGGGGCAACCCACGGCCAGTATGCAGTTCATCACCTAAGAGTAACTAACTGCGAGAATGTAACAGTGAAGTAAGTATAAATAGTCACCAATATAAACATTTTAACTTGTGAGTTTAAGGGCCAAGCTCGGCACAGTCTATTTGATTCCCCTTGTTGAGATTCCTGGATCCACTCCCACTTTGGGTTAGGTAGGATATAAATTTCGGTGGGTTGACCCACAGAAAAATACCTAAATCGTAATGCTGCCCATGAACGAGGAAAGGTTGCCCATGCCTGCCTTATAGCATTACAGTATCTGTTTAAAACTAAAGTTCTCTTACTTTTATTCATATGATCACAATCTTCCCTCAAAGCTATTGTAAAACCTACACCTACAGTAATATAGTGAAAAGCTTCAGTAATTACTCATTAGCACTTTAGAGTTTACCTATCACAGGGTAATTACTGACTGTCATTGGACAAGACACCAATGACATAGATTGCCAAGCATTCCTTCAAGCTTTAATATTAATATAAACCTGGTCAAGGAAAACAACATTTAATATTCTAAGAGACTTAATAAAATGGGACATTAATTTCAATTTGAGAAAAAAGGCTGCTGAAATGCCATGTATGGTCAGGACTGTTGTATGGGTCAGAAGAGTGAACACTTTCAGTTAACACCAGAAAGAGGTTAGAGGTCTTTGAAATGTGGTATTTTAGGCAAATGATAAAATAAGTTACACTGACAGGAAAACATATGAAGTACTAAGATTGGAAGAAATTTCAAGAGAATACTTGAAATTTATAGAAAAAGTTGAACGGGCTGCAGTACTTTGGTCATATAATCAGGGATGAGGGGATAAAAGTAGAAATATTAATGGGCATAGTTAAAGGTTGGAGGACCAGGGGAAGGCAGAGACTGGTATAGATGAATGATATTCAAAACTGGGTCCCCAGAGAGATACAAAATCTCAAAGGATTGGTAAAAACATTTAGAGTGGAGGACTGTGGTCGCCAACTCTCAGATATGAGACAGGTACTTTGGGTGATTGATTGCTTGGTAATCTTATCCCTACAACTCATAGTAACTTTATCACTGGTACAACAACACCCCTGAACATTATGGTTCAGGTATGGTCACTGCTGCATGTATACATACCACGTCTTACTTCAAGTTCAATTTATAAAATTTGTAGTAACCAAAGGTAAGTTTTAGAAAGTGAACTTCAAAGAACCCATAAATCAAAGTTCTGGTAAAAATATAGCCAGGGAATTAGAGCCATTGCAAGAGAAATGGCACTATAGTCATGAATACTGTATACAGTACAGTACAGTATACAGTATCCACAATTATTTCTTCTTCTTTTACGTCATATAATTTTTCCATTCTGGATTCTTTAAGCATCTTACATTTATCTAATTCAGCCTACATGAAAGCTAAACCATAACAATATTGAATGAAATACAAAGCTGGGACAGGATATATATACCAAGCATCATTTCTTTGTAGTGGTAAATAAAAGCATAATTTTGTCTTATTATTCTCCGGTGGTTCCTGTATGATTTACAAGCGATGAAGATCCTAAAGTACATGGTGGTTTAAGCAAAGCCACATTGTTTCCCTATGGGCTACAGTACTCTCGTCCAGACAAGTCAGCTGGTGCCATCGGCAGTTCCAGCCTCTTAATTTCTGTCTGTGCCTCCTGGCTGATGGGCAAGCCCCAACGATGGTAGTGAAGAATTAAATCTGAACCTACACTACGACTCAAAATTTTGTAAACGTAATCATACTGATGACTAGTTCTGGATGCCAAAGTGTTAGCTTCATTCAATGGCAGAGAACGAGTAGTGCGATTTAACCGTCTGAACATTTCCCATCCTGACTGGGGGAATGCATGTTTGATTTCCATGAGAAATACGAGCTTCTGCCAGCAATCGGCCTCTATAAAAGTTAACCCTTTGTCCACTGCTGCTGCTGTCTTCATGTACTGATTTTCCTTCTTCAGGCGATCTTCACCCTTCAGCTTTTCTTGAATATACAAAGAGAACAAATTAACGGTTGTCTCACTTCCATAAGCATATGACCACCATTTTCCCTGCTGATAGTTGTGACCTAATTCATGCCAAGTGACCCAGTCATGTGGTGTAGATGGACAGCACAGGTCATAACAATACCTATCGAACATAGCTGGGAAGCCAGCATGTGCACTCCCAGCTTTTATTTGGACATCATCAACCAGCCACTGCTTGCCTCGTGGGGGAGGGTCAGTTTCGTCAAAGCCAGAGAGGAACTCTAATTTGCTCATCACATCATCATATCGCAGCAGTAACCCCTGAGGATCAGTGATGTTCCTTGCAGTAATTGTAGGAACCACTACTACTACTTTATGTGTTTCCAAAATTGAGAATGGTGCATCTAACTGCTTCATATTCTGCCACTGTAAAGCATTATTCTGTCCCAAAATATATCGTGGAGCTCTGACAACATTCCTCACTTCAACTGTTATATTGAAATGATCACCTTCATCAAACATGAAGATCAAGTTGCCCCCAAACTGGCAACGCATGCTATTCACACCAGGCTCCACATCAAACTCTTCTGTCACAAGTGGAAAGCGATTGAAATTCCTTCCCGATACATTGGCTGACGATGGCTCTAGACAGTCACACTGGGCACCAACACGCACTGTGATCTGTGATGCTCTTTCAAGTGAAAGTGTTTCAGGCAGGATCACATGGAAAACATCACCAGCAGCAACATAAAAATCAGTGGCCTTCCAGTTTTCAGGTAGAGTCATACGGAGATTCTCACGGTGTCCTAAACTGGTGATGTCCAAGGGAATGTTGGCATTGATCCTGGGTGTGGTGGGAGCTACACGGCCGGGGAAGTCTTCCACATCACGGGTATGGGGTATTGGTTCTGACAAAGGACTCAGCTTGTTGATAAATCCTCGGGCAACTTCCTGTTTGTACTTGTTATGGTCCTGAGCAGAAAATGGATATATTTTGCGATTTGATGCAGATTTAAGACCAGATAATGTCCACCATCTCTGATTTTCACCACCATGTTTTGGGTACATAATAATATTTGTTCGGGGCTGTTCCCAAGGCACATCCAAGACAAATGACTCAAATGAAAACACTCCGTTTGAATCGAGGGACCAGAAATGAGAGTTGGAGCTACAGGAAGCGAGTTTGATGGTGTGCGAGTTCCAATCAGGTGCGAGACAGAAGGAAAGGTTGCCTCCCCACTGCCACTGGCCATCTTTCACAAACCACTGCTGCCTCTTGCTGCCCTCATATGGTGCCAAGCCCACCACAGCATCATCAGGACCTGTACCACTCAGCACTGTCACAAATGTGTGGGTGCTCTGGCTGATCAAATAGTCTGCAGCCTCTGTTTTAGTGGGGAAATTGTTATTAGCCATTTTTTCATAAATTTTTTAGAAACATGTTGTTAGCAGTTAAACCTTCTGACTTATCATTGATATATATATATATATATATATATATATATATATATATATATATATATATATATATATATATATATATATATATATATATATATATATATATATATATATATATATATATATATATACAGTATATTTTATTTTTATTTATTTATTTATTTTTTTTATGAAATAGTATACAGAACAGCACAGTATAAGTCTCGATAACAGACTAAATGATGAAGTTATTTATCACTAATGAGAGGTTTTCCTTCAGATGAACTTCAAATTTTTCCAGGAGCCAGGAGGGCAATTAAAATTTAATAATATGCAAGAAATTCATCACTAAACCTCAGCTTTTATGTGATCTGTAGAGTTAACTGTAGGTCAGGTCAGGGTCAACAGGTGGAGTGTGCAGATAACATGGCTGGGGAGAAGGACCACTTATCCTGGCACTTACTTTAACCCTGGGCACCTCATCCCTTACATCCTTAACCCTCTTATCTTCTCACTGATAAAGTAATGTACTATACATATATCCATTTGATTATGCATGTCTAAGGTTCTCCAGTCTACCTGTATTTTGAGATCTTAATAGTTTTTATATGACATTCTAGCTCTAATATTATAGTCTAGTAACAAAATAAATTAAAATATTCGGATTGAGAAAAAAGAAAACAGAATTAGTGGGACAAAAAAGTAATTTCAGAGCTAATTTCAGTGGACCAAACAATTTATGCACTGTACTTATGTGGGTTTGATTACAGGCTTCCCATGAGCACTCCACGTGTGTGAGAAACCCAGTAAAACTAGGAAGCTTAAGATAAGATTTCTCCTGTAATTGCAGCCCTGATGAGCAAACTCCTCAGAGGTGAGAGCTGTAAGTCCAAGCAGTCATGCCACTGTGCATCATGCCTCCCACAACCCAAGCAAACTATAAATGTGCCTCAGTCACCTTGCACTAGTCTCATAAGGATCCATGTTTTGGCAGCTTAGTGCTTTATTCATTTATTTAGAGTAAGAATGTTTACAAATGCTTAATGACATGGTTGGTAGTTAACTGGTGGGCAAGCAAATAGTGTGTTTGAAATACACTGCACTGTACAGTACGAGTGTTCCACATGTATAGCCCATCTTCATTTTTCTCTGGTGTGGGATCAGGCTTAAGCTGTGAGGATTCTTAGGTTCCTTTGAAAGCTTTATAATTGGGATGTCAGGAAGTTTTCATTTGGTAGTATTAAACCTCTAATACAGTAAACCCTTGTTATATGTGGGGGTTAGGTTCCAAGGAATGGCGCGAATAGGCAAAACCGCGAATAGCAATGTATACTACCTTAGTGCACTACTGTATACCTATACCAAACAACCGACCAGCTGTGGTAGCACTCATCCCCTCCTTTAACTTGTCTAATAATTCAACTTTCTTTGTCAAGGTCATCACTGACTTCTGCCTTTAATGTTTCACTCCACTAGCATCATTAGCACTGACACTGGGCAGCCTTTTAGGGTCTATTTTCACACAGAAACACTAAAGTTTTGAGAGTACAACATGAGATGCTGTGTGGGGTGACTCGTTGCGCTGTGGGAAAAGGCGCCCAAGCTAGCAACCATCTGCTTACCGCGAATCATCGCAATGGCGAATCACAAACCCACGAATGGCAAGGGTCTACTGTACTGCCTTAAGGTAAATCAGATCTGCCATGATGAACAATTCTCTCAACCTTCCTTTAAACCTGCTGCCATAATGAACACCTTTTCTCACTTCCTTAGGACCTGCTGCCATCATGTTAAAGGACCTATTGCCATGCTTTTTTCACTTGCTGCCTGATTGGATATTTCTAATCTGCCTGCTTGACCATTCCATTCCTGTTTGCCTCCATGTTTTACCTCCTGTCAACCTGTCTACACTCCCTGCTTGCTTGACACTCCTACTTGTCCTACTCTACAGACCAATTAATCACAAACTAGAATAATGTATTATGATTTAATTGTGTATAAAAATTAATACATGTAAGTGCAAGAGAACAGTTGTACAATATTCTATGTTATTATATACAACTTACAAATGGGTTTACTGTATGTACTTTGACTTTGCATAAAATGTTAATCGTCTATTTCCTTGGTAATAGGTTCCTAATAATTGCACTACTTAAACAGATGTTTTTATATGAATTAATTGTTTTATAAGAAGGTCTCAAACATCCTGAGTATTTATAATTCCAATTCCACCAAAATCTGAGTCAAGACTTGATGAATATGAACAAAAAGATTGTTTCACTCACCTTGGGGGTGGCGGTCATTGGAGCATTGAGTCTCATGTTGACATACATGGGCTATGGCTTCTGGCAAGCAGTGGCTTGTGTTGTGTTCAGTGGTCCCCAGGCATGACTTGAGGCTGGACAGCGTCCACCACTGCTGGTTGCTGTAATTGTGCTTAGGATACATGATAACACGGGTTCTTGGCTTCTCCCACGGCACGTCAAGAGCATGTGATCCCACAACCATCCTATCAGCAGCATCCAGTGTCCAAACAACCCGGGAGGTAGCAGAAGGGGCCAATCCTACGCTACCCTTATCGTCTGGCACCAGGCAGTAGGAGCGATTGCTTCCCCACTGCCACTGTCCCTCATGGACAAACCACTGCTGCCTGGCTCTGCCTGTACACTTGGCCATGGCCAGGACAGCATCAGCAGGTCCAGTGCCTCTAACCACTGTCAAGCAAGTATGGCTACTTTGGTTCACAAGATATTCGGGCTCATCCTTTCCAGCCATTTCTGCCAAGCCACCTGCAATACAGCATATCCTCCATTAACATCATAACTAAATTCATCACAGTTACTATTTAATGCCTGAAATAAGTTTCTAAATGTTCACACCACAATATTACTTGAATATTGTACTGTTTAAACTAATACAGTGAAACAGCACTTTCATAAAAGATATTAACACAGGGGTACATCAAACGGTAATACTAGAGGAGAGTGGTCCGTACGACACAGGTTTATACAAGTTTTTATACAGTCCGACTAATTACCCAAATGTAGCCGGAATGAAGTCAAATAATGGTCCTAGATGAATAAATCGGACTGCCAATCACTTCTCGACTAGTATTTGGTGTCAGAAAGTCACAAAAAATTGGTAAACTTAATTTAATCCGAGTTACTAGATCGCGTGCATGTACCGACGGAGCGAGGAATTACCCAAATGTAGCCGCAATGAAGTCAAATGATGGTCGTACAAGTGTAATTCGGGCTGTGAATCACTTCTCGATTATTATTTGGTGTCATAAAGTAAAAAAAAATTGGTAAACTTAATTTAATCTGAGTTGTGTTGTGTTAGGTTAGGTTAGGTTTGGTTAGATTAGATTAGGTACATGCACTTGATCTATTAACTCAATTAAATTAAGTTTACCAATTTTTTGTGACTTCGTGACACCAAATACTAGTCGAGGTTAGGTTAGATTAGGTACATGCACTTGATCTATTAACTCAGATTAAATTAAGTTTACCAATTTTTTGTGACTTTCTGACACCAAATACTAGTCGAGAAGTGATTGGCAGTCCGATTTATTCATCTAGGACCATTATTTGACTTCATTGCGGCTACATTTGGGTAATTAGTCGGACCCGTGTTCATATTTTCCCACTTGAGGAGCCTTCTCTGTTCACTTTATACACCATACAAGGTTCGCTTCATAGATTCTTTAATTTCTTAATAAATTGATAAAAATTGACCTACCGACCTTAACCTAAAATACAGCAGTAGTTATTTTCTATTCTTCTAAAATAATATAACTTCTGGTACATTATATACAGAAGTACAAAGACCTTTAACCATTCTACAAATGAAAGGTAAATATTTCAGAGTTGCCGTGCACGGATATTACAATGGAAAATGGGTTTTTATAGTGAATTTCATCCCGTTTAATACTAATTTTACTCTAATTTCCGTCAGAAATAAGTTGTTGAGATAAGACACCCTCAATTAGCAACAATACTGGTTGCACAAAGTGTGAAATACTTTTTACTATACAAAAATGCCTGAGAATAAAACTGCATTAAAGAAAAAATATTGTAATTATCTCTGTCATGCACTGTTGGGAAGTACTGGTCATGCACCGGCTCCTGAATGTACCTAAACCTGCTCTAGTGTTGGTCAAATCTGGTCTTGAAAGAGCTCACACTCGGTGCCGTCACAACACTCTCTGGTAGATTGTTCCAAGAATTCACAGCTCTTACTGTTTGACTCATTCCTCAACATGTGGTAGAGCACCAAAGCTCATGAGATGGCCTTGGACCTGCTTTCAACCTTCCCCTGTAGTTCCTTCTTCAAACTTTACTTTCCTCTCTCATCTCCTTTTATCTTCAGAGCCTATAATGCTCCCTTCTCTCCATCTACAGCAGCAGGAAGGAGGGTAGTGTACCTCAAGAAGCTTTAGTCTTCATTTCCTCACAGTATGGCATCTCATCACCTGGGGAGGGAATGAAGTATAAAAATAATATTTGATGTTAGAAGATAATTTATTTTTATTATTTTAATTCTCTTAATTATAGATAATCTCATAGTTCATATTCGGAATTTAAACAATTTAGTTTTATGTTTGTAATCAGCTTAATTTAAGGCACATAATAGAAACAGCAGTCAGTGAGCTACTCCCATAATAGGTGGGTGGCATAACTTAATGTTAAATATATACCACGAACAAAACCGCACGAGAGACTCAAAAAATTTCAGACAAGAGAAATAAGTGTAAACTACGTAATAAAAATTACTTTGGGATAATTATATTAGAGTAAGCAGATTTAGGTTAGGTATACTTTATCCGTTTATAAAACTATTGGATAGGTTTAGTGATTTTGTTTTTGGTACATAATATAACATTAGCTAACTCAGCTGATTGTGAGTTGTGACGTCATGAGTGCAGCGCCACATGTAGGTACACCACACACCCAGGACGATTGACGTTAGTGTGTGCATCTCATAATCATCATAGGGTATTGGCAAGACGACCAAGATGCTGCGGAACATTATAACGAAGACAATTTTGTGTGACAGTTCACAAACAAGGTGGTGGAGCCTCACCTCGGTAGCTCATCTACACAAGACTGTGCTTCATGACTTCCATGTAGGCAAGGAAGGTAAGATGGTTGAATTTGCTGGTTACTCCATGCCCGTACAGTATGGCAAGGTTGGCATAGCAACGTCTCACAAGGAGGTGCGCACTCACTGTGGTCTGTTCGACGTGTCTCACATGCTGCAGTCTAAGATCCACGGCCAAGACCGCATCAAATTTATTGAGAAGCTGATAGTTGGGGACATAGAAGGTCTGGCAGACAACACTGGCACGTTGTCTCTCTTCACCAACCCTCAGGGCGGCATCATCGACGACCTCATCTGCAGCAAGACTGACCTGGGCTACCTGTATGTGGTGAGCAACGCCGGGTGTAAGGAGAAGGACTTGGCTCACCTCAAGGAACACTTGTCCTCCTTCAGAGCAGCTGGAGGTGACGCTCAGCTGGAGGTCATCGAGGATCATGGTCTGGTGGCCGTCCAGGGTCCACAAGCTGCACATATATTACAGGTAACTATGAAAGGCAAAGCTTTGCTACCTTTATGGCGGCTTAATCTCTCGGAATACTATTTAGCGGTTCTTGTGCACCTAAACCCCGATAACCACTTGTGTACTGGGTCCCCTCTGAGCTGTATAAAATCATCTGGCATTAGCCCAATATATGGTATTTTAGTTTCGGTCATCTGGGGAATCTTAAGAATATAGCTTAGGTTAGATATAGTTCCTGGTTTCTGTGGCTAGGTTGGTTAGGTTAGGTTAGATCAAAATCATTCATAACACGGCAAAAACCATTGTAAAAAACATAGGGACGACCGAAACTATAATTTTACCAAATAAAATAGGCAGTGTATATTTTGCTGTGAAGAATTATTTCCCTATACATGTTGTGCATGATATCTAGGCAAGACTGAAGTTTTTGCCCTCGTGTTGGTGGTACATGACATGACGAGAAATGGCTTGGGTTTGTGTTTTCCATCCCTTTCAAATATTGAATGTCTTTGAGATCTGTACTATTATGGCTTGTTTGAAGGGATGTTTGTCCTAATTGCTGTGTTCCTCCATTTTTTTAGGGATGTTAAGTCTTTCTGGAAGTAGGCTTTCCAAGCCTGTACAGTACAGTACCTGTATACTGAATTCCAGATTGGGACGTATGTGAGGCATACAGTTGAAGGAGCATTTTCCTGTCTTGGTATTTGAAGGTATGCTTTATAATTCATAGATCTTAGTTAGCTTCTTTTTTCTTTTATTTTTTTACTGCTGTTTTTACTGCTGCTCCCACTTGTTGTGCTGCCTTCGGTGACTGATCTATCACAATGCCGAGATGTTTTTCCTTATCAACAGTATCTAGGAAAGTGTTTTTAGAATAGTTGTGCAAAATCTTACTTTTTGTAATGTTATAAAGCACTTGCCAGACTTGACCATTTGTAGATCACAAACAAAGTGGGTCCAAGGATAGATCCATGGGGTCCGACTAATTACCCAAATGAAGCCAAATATAGCCAGAATGAAATCAAATAATGGTCCTAGATGAATAAATCGGACTGCCAATCACTTCTCGACTAAGAACATAAGAATGCAGGAAACTGCAGCGGGCCTATTGGCCCATACTGGGCAGTCCCGTTTACACCCAACCCCTATTGCTCATATAAGCATCCAACCTATGTTTGAAGCTATTCAGCGTATTCGAGTTAATGATGATATTTGGTAACTTGTTCCATTCATCCACTACTCTGTTTCCAAACCAGTGTTTACCTATTTCACGCCTATATTACCATATCTTTCTCATTATGTTATTCACTGTCCAAAAATTCGATAACTGAATGGCTTTCAAGTAACCCTAAACAATTTGGATAAAAATGGATAACTGTACAATTAAAGACAAAAGTCGTGTTGCGGTTTTGTCCGAAGATTAAATATAACTTGTGAAACAAGGCAGAGCGCACCAAAAGTGTAGCCCTTCGGCATATGTTTTCACCAAATTTCACGACACGACTTTTGTCTTTCATTGTACACATCCAGTGTAAAAAGCATGGGGTTCAAACCAGTTACGGTAGTTAAAGTGGCTTAGATAAACCTAGAAATTTTTAATTCTTAAACCTATGAAAATAGTTATTTTTCTTCAAAGAAACAGTTGGGTGGTAAAGTATATAGCAGGGTTAAACCCCTTGTAAAAGCACATGAAACGAACCAACAAACATGATCTAATTGATCGGTTGTTTGTTTCATGAACTCGGATAATATTAAATCCCTGAGCCTCTGTCCTGACTGTAAACGGATAGATCCACTATTCCTGAGGTAAACAACTTACTGTACAAGACACATCAAGGGTAATTTGCATGTCCTTTAGTATTGGGTGTAGGAAAATGTTGATGGATCTCAGCCACGACTATGAGTTCATGTGGTATGGTGTAAGGTGTTCTAAACCATTATATTACAGTTGTATTATGAACAACTGTAGTTCAATTGGAGGAAGAATAGTTGGAACTTTGTTAACGGTTATCCAATATTAACGCTTTATTTTGTAGCCCATAACAGAGGGAAACCTGGGAGACCTATACTTCATGAACACACGGGAGATGCGTGTGGCTGGCATCCCATGTCGAGTAACAAGATGTGGCTACACTGGAGAAGATGGTGTCGAGATCTCCGTTCCAAATAATAAGGTTTGTTGATAATGTGATTGTGTTCTCCCCAGTGACAAAGTTTCTTGATAGGCAGTGGTTACACCTAAGTCAGTGGGGCCAAACAGCAGGTTATTCTTGGATTTAGGGTTCTGTCAACACTTCTCTGGTTGACACTATAGTTTCTTCATAACTTGTATTACAGTAATATGATAATGCAGGGTTGGAATTTTTTTTTTTTTTTAACCCAAACATTTTTAATGCTATTGTGTTGGTTTTAAAAAGTTTTAAGTATTTTTAGCCCCTTTCATAACTTTTTGATATGGTATTAATCATAAACATTACATTCAGGATGATTTAGCCATCATTTATTATCTTTTCCATCTCGAAAAATCACCGTAAAAAGGACAAATTTGAGACACAAGCTTTTATCAGTCATCCAGTCCCCTACTACCTGCTTAAAGGCAAAAACTAAGTTTAAATTCATCTTAATGCATGGGAAAACTATTCTACTTTTATAGTTGAAACTTATAAAGAATTTGTCTAAGTACAGTTGGAGAGAGAGAGAGAGAGAGCTGGACCCTCATAAGATGTGATTTGAATACTAAAATCAAGGGCTCAGACCACAACCATAAACAGAAGCAGTAATACTAGACAGTGGCAACTTGGCTCCCTTATAATCAGGATATGGGGTGTGAGCAACCCTGTAAGAGAGCTTTTAATCACCACGTTCACAAGTGTATACCAATAATAGTTCACATACAGTCAGGGCTGTGGAGTCGAAGACAAAACCTTCGACTCCGACTCCTCAAATTTTTATGCTTCCGACTCCGACTCCGACTCCTTGGCCTATTTGTAACAACTATTTCTACCATCCTAATTGTAATTTATGGGTTTTCGAGGTCATTTCTTGGTGCTTGTGTATTATTCTGGATGTACTTAAATAGTTAGGCACATTAAATTTTAGTTCAGAGAGAAAAAGTATTTTTGGCCAAAAATCCTTTAAGGCTTTAGACTTACAATTTTTGTCATTTCGGCCAAAAAATGGATTTTGTTCAAAATTTCAGTATAGGTACTCCTGAATGTGCTGCTTAAGGATCTGTTAACCAAAATTTGATATCTTGATTATAACTTGTTCAAATGGCTTTTAGAAAATGTTCAAATGATTTTTAGAATATTTTAATTACTTTTGCAATGCTAATTACTCGCCACTTATGGGTTTTCGAGGTCATTTCTTGGTGCTTGTGTATTATTCTGGATGTACTTAAATAGTTAGGCACATTAAATTTTAGTTCAGAGAGAAAACGTATTTTTGGCCAAAAATCCTTTAAGGCTTTAGACTTACAATTTTGTCATTTCGGCCAAAAAATGGATTTTGTTCAAAATTTCAGTATAGGTACTCCTGAATGTGCTGCTTAAGGATCTGTTAACCAAAATTTGATATCTTGATTATAACTTGTTCAAATGGCTTTTAGAAAATGTTCAAATGATTTTTAGAATATTTTAATTACTTTTGCAATGCTAATTACTCGCCACTTATGGGTTTTCGAGGTCATTTCTTGGTGCTTGTGTATTATTCTGGATGTACTTAAATAGTTAGACACTATTAAATGCAGTAAACGCATTCTATGAGAACAGCAGGACAACAGTAAGAGTAAATGAGAAAGAAAAAGTGAAACATTTGAAATAAATGTGGGTGTTAGACAGGGATGTGTTATGTCCCCATGGTGGTTCAGTACATGTACTGTATGCAGGGCTGTGGAGTCGGAGTCGAGGAGTCGGAGGAAATTTCGGCTTGTGGAGTCGGAGTCGGTAAAATTGTCCAGACTCCGACTCCGACTGAAGCTATTCTGTTCCTAAGAACAAATATATGAACTCAGGCATATTCATTGCAGTGATTCCACTGATCCCACTAATTTTCTTAAATTATTAAAAGAATTTATTTCCATTTTATAAGCATTATTATGAATTTATTGTAGCAGGCACAGTATAGCACTATAATTTTGGACGATAGTCTCTTCTTTACCATTTGAAATTTTGAATTATATCAAATTTTGTTTCGTTGAAAACTGCACAGAGGCTCTCAGCTACAAAACAATTAGCTACAACCTGTTTTTGGTGAGATTAAGGCAAATTTAATTTAATAACTTAATCATGTAAGGTTTATCCATTTTCCTTAATAAGGTATTCATTTCTTTAATGTACATAAATATATAACTTTACTTTAAAAGGAATTGTAGGATCATCATTTAGATCCACATCAGATTATGAGCTTAAACAAAATTCATATGCTGAGATCGAACTTTTAGATATACATGTAAATGGTGTTTTCTAGTTAATATCTTGAATTCTTAATAAATTTATTTTTCTTTTGATTGAAACTTTGAAAGTCAAGCCTATCATCTTTTTGTAGTTCTTAAATATCGTCCAGATCATTAATAAAGCTGTAGCAGTATAGCCACGGTGTTTTACTTTTTACCTATGCAGGTTACAACATACAAATTACAATTAGGATGGTAGAAATAGTTGTTACAAATAGGCCAAGGAGTCGGAGTCGGAAGCATAAAAATTTGAGGAGTCGGAGTTGGAGTCGGAGTCGAAGGTTTTGTCTTCGACTCCACAGCCCTGGCACAAAGTATGCAAAGTATCAGGGTGAGGCTTCGTCAGCTGACTTAGTGGCTGCAGATTCCTTCCCTGAAATTGCCAATCAAATCATTCAAGAGGGAGGTTATACCCTGGATCAGATCTTTAACTGTGACGAGACCGGGTTGTTTTGGAAAAAATCCCCTAAAGCAACATTTATCTCTAAGAAAGAAACACAGGCAAAAGGTGTGAAAATGGCAAAGGATCGCTTTAGTGTCCTCCTAATCTGTAATGCTTCAGGTGACTGTCCCATGAAGCCTCTGGTGATCTACAAATATAAAAGACCAAGAGCTTACAAGGGATGTGATATGTCCAAACTGAATGTCTACTGGGAAAAGACAAATAAAGGCTACATGTCTACGGAGTTATCAAAGAAGTGGTTTGATGATTGTTTTGTTAAGGATGCCAAAGAATACTGCCGGAAGAAGAATGTAACCTTCAAAGTGGTGCTCTTTCTTGACAATGCCCCCAGTCATGCACGACTTCTAGTAGGACATCACCCTAGCGTTGAGGTTGTGTTTCTTCCACCAAATACAACCTCCAAAATACAGCCACTAGACCAAGAAATCATAGCAAATGTAAAGTTGCTGTACTACAAATATGTCCATGACAAGATGAGGAAGGAAACTGATAAGCAAGAAGAAGTGAAGGAAATTGCTGAAACTGTGAGCAGTAGCGAGGAGGAGGTGGAGGGTCCACCCCTCGCCGCCTCTGCTACTCCGCCTGGCTCACACACCACCTCCATTACTCCGCCTGCCTCACTCACAGCCTCCGCCTCCACTCCTCCTCCTGGCGTACCTTCAACCTCCACAGTGACTGTTACTGCCTTCTGGAAAAATTATAACATTCGCCAGGCAGTCAATTTCTTTGTAAAAGCCTGGGGAAATACTACGAAAGCAACCGTTAGGCATGCCTGGTTGGCAATCCTGCCACAACTCAAGTCTGCCGAGATGAAGAGACAGCAGCCAGCAGAGCTAATGAACCAAGTGTTGGAAACCGTCCGCAGTATCCCAGCCCCAGGATTTCAAGAAGTGACTCGGGAAGATTTAGAAGAAATTATGCAAGAAGGTAACACAAATGACGTCGAGGATCTCCTGGAGGATGAAGAAGGTGGTGAGAGTGGTTATACAGCGAGTGATGCAGGGGAGACCGAGCAGAGGAAAGTGACGACACAGAAGCTGTCACTCTTATTGGGTGTCTTTACCAGCCTTCAAGAGATGATCCAAGACATTGAGAGTGAATCAGGTGAAAGGGAGCAAGTGATTGGAGTTATAGAATCTATTTCGAGGAAATACCAGACGCAGTACAACGAGCGAGTGAATGCCCGGCAGCAGTCACTCATCACTCGCTTTCTTTCACAACGCCAGCCAGCCGAGGAAGACCAACAGAGAGAGGTTGAAGTTGATGATGACATTGGGGAAATGCCTGAAGATTTTGACTTTGCGGGGTTTGATGAAGTGTTAGCGGAAGTGGGTGAACCGGGTGCCAGAGGCCAGCACGGAGATGGAGGTTCAACGCAGTAGCTTCCATGCCCAGCCACTGAACAATAAACACACCAAGCACCTCAAAAACTCCCCCAAGCTACAGGTAAGTGTTATATTACTCAAATTCTTTATTCTGATGATTGAATAACAAATTTTTTTATTTCAGCTAACAAAAAGTGTTAGGCAGGGCTTCAAAGGGGAACAAATGGGTGAAATTCTTGGGGCGGCGGCACCAATAAACCCTTTTTACATGTATTTCAATGTCACACAAATAACGTTTTCGCTAATAACAGCATTTTTCAGGCACCTATTAGACGTCATTGGCAAGAGCCTACTGTAATCTCCTGAATGTACTGATTAAGGAACTGTTGTCCGCATTTTGTTATCTGTATTATTACTTGTCCAAATGTGTATATTTAGATTGGTTGGTATTGAAGTTTATGTTACTATATACTTCTGTTTTCTACTCCCATTCAGGCAGTTGAGCTGTGTGAGACACTTGTAGGATTAGGTGTCCACCTGGCAGGTTTGGGTGCTCGAGACTCACTCAGACTGGAAGCAGGACTCTGTCTCTATGGTAATGATATTGATGACACCACAACTCCCATTGAAGGGGGTCTCACATGGACTATTGGAAAGAGGCGCAGACAAACTGCAGATTTTCTTGGAGCAGAGGTGATTCCACTTGTTTTAAGGAAGATTTGCCACCCGATTATCATCTTCCTCCCTTTGTTTATTTTTCAATGTCCTTTCATTATTATCAGACATTTTTGATACAGTATGTTAATGTGAAACATTGTAGACCGGTATAGATGTTAAAGATTCACTCTTTGTACTGCTTATACTAGTTGTGTAAGTTGTTCTACTTTATTCAGTCCTTTCCTTTCATTTTCTACACCTGTCTTGTATCATTCTCTCTGTTATTATTTCCCTTCTCTCTTGAGGTGTGTCTCTTTATACACTACACCTGACATGAAACTGAGAGAGAAGAGTATATATATATATGTATATGTGCAAGTAAATCACTGTAGGTGCGCATGATCTAGGTATAAGCTGATAACCACAAGGAAAGAAGAAAACACGAAGTTCCCAAGTGCTTTCGTGTAATTCACATCTTCAGGGGTGAGTACAGCATATATATATATATATATATATATATATATATATATATATATATATATATATATATATATATATATATATATATATATATATTATATATATATATTATATATATATATATTATATATATATATATATTATATATATATATATTATATATATATATTATATATATATATTATATATATATTATATATATATATTATATATATATTATATATTATATATTATATATATATATATACAGTGGGGTATGCTATAACGAACGTAATTGGTTCCAGAACCTCGTTCGTTATAGCATTCGTTCGTTATAGGATTAATCCGTTCCAGGCCCCCAAATACAACCACCTAACACTGAAAAAATTCTGTGGAAAATCTAAAAAATACGGTACTTTATCTTACCTTAGTGTTATTCAGCATGCAGGTACCCCTAAACACTGGCACATCACTATCACTTCCACTGGGAGTCTTGGCTTTAAGGTCCTCAAACAATTGTCTGGCCTTCTCACAAATTATAGCTTCACTAATGTTACCACCTGCCATTTCTTTCTCCTTTATCCACACTAAGAGTAAATTTTCCATCACTTCAATCACATTACACTTTGCTTTGCTAAGTCTAAAGATTCCCTTAGCCACTTGCACAGTTTTTAACTCCTCTTTATTCTTCAAAATCGTACATATAGTAAATTTAGCCATCCCATATTCATCACTAAGTTTCGCAATGCTTCTCCCATTCTCGCGTTTCTTTATAATTTCTTTCTTAGTTTCAAGGGTTATTAGCTTTCTCACTCGCTTTGGACGACTCATTGTTACAATTGTATACTTGTATAACAAAATAGTTATACAAATAACGCGAATTTCCACATCAAAAGACGAAATTTCAACAATAACAGTGGTGCACTGGCTACACAATGAGACAAAGATGGCGCCTGACGCTCTTGTTGTGGGTCGTGGTTCAACAATATTCATGCGCCAGGCGAAATAGTCCCGTATTCATCCGCGTTCGTTGTAGGAGTTGCGTTCGTTATAGCATTCTCAATTTTAAAGGTAAAACCGTTCGTTATAGGAATATTCGTAGTAGGATCCGTTCGTTACAGCATACCCCACTATATATATATATATATATATATATATATATATATATATATATATATATATATATATATATATATATATATATATATATATATATATATATATATATATATATATATATATATATATATATATATATATATATATATATATATATATATATATATATATATATATATATATATATATATATATATATATATATATATATATATATATATATATATATATATACATACATACATACATACATACATACATACACACACACACACACACAGTGGGGTATGCTATGACGAACGGATCCTACTACGAATATTCCTATAACGAACGGTTTTACCTATAAAATTGAGAATGCTATAACGAACGCAACTCCGACAACGAATGCGGATGAATACGAGACTATTTCGTCTGGTGCATGAATATTGTTGTACCGCGACCCACAACAAGAGCGTCAGGCGCCATCTTTGTCTCATTGTGTAGCCAGTGCACCACTGTTATTGTTGAAATTTCGTCTTTTGATATGGAAATTCGTGTTATTTGTATAACTATTTTGTTATACAAGTATACAATTGTAACAATGAATCGTCCAAAGTGAGTGAGAAAGCTAATAACTCATGAAACTAAGAAAGAAATCTTAAAGAAATGTGAGAATGGAACAAGCATTGCGAAACTTAGTGATGAATATGGGATGGCTAAATCAACTATATGTACGATTTTGAAGAATAAAGAGGAGTTAAAAACTGTGCAAGTGGCTAAGGGAATCTTTAGACTTAGCAAAGCAAGGTGTAATTTGATTGAAGAGATGGAAAATTTACTCTTAGTGTGGATAAAGAAGAAAGAAATGGCAGGTGATAGCATTAGTGAAGCTATAATTTGTGAGAAGGCCAAACAATTGTTTGAGGACCTTAAAGCCAAGACTCCCCGGGGAAGTGTTAGTGCTGTGCCAGTGTTTAGGGGTACCTGCATGCTGAACAACACTAAGGAAAGATAAAGTACCGTATTTTTTACATTTTCCACAGAAAATTTTCAGTGTTAAGCGGAAAATCTCCCATTTCCTGTAGGTGCCTCATAACTGGGGTTCTACTGTATAGTATTTGTAGATTGAAAAATAAGTGTTTCAGGCATTAATAGATTGTAATGCTTGCAAGAGTTCAGAAATGGTTCCTGCTTAGCTATCTCTGAAGAGTTGGGTGTGAACTGTTTCTAAGTAAGCAATAATATAATTTTTAATTCTGGATTTGGGCTAAGTAGAATTTAGCCTACTGGAGATAACAACTGAGGGATTCATTAGCCTATGGAAAACAGCAACTTCACACATAGGATGCAGACTGATTTTTTCAGACCAAAAAGTGTCTTAAATGCCATAAAATACAGAAATTTTTTGTTGTGCCATCATGTATTCATTATAAGTACAGTATTCCATTTATGTAACATTTATTATTAAAGTATGTGATCCTTAGTAAATGCCAGTTTTATCTGTTTAGATAATCTTACGGCAACTGAAGGAGAAGCCAGAACGTCGTCGAGTTGGCCTCACTTGTAGTGGACCTCCCCCTCGCTCTCACTCTCCTGTCCTTGATGCTGACGGTAATCAAATTGGAGAAGTAAGTTTACCTACAAGTTCATTCCGTACTTATAAAGTATAGGTAACTGAGTCATAACCTATGGTGTGTACAGTACACTGATGGCTTACCTTTCTCCTCCTCTTCCAGTAGGAAGCCTACCCATATAGATACGTCTTCTTCCCCAGATAAAAGTCTCTTCCAGTAATATTTTGTATGGCTTTGTTGTAATGATTTAATTTTTCAAGTGCAAACAGTTTTATTCGTTTATAATTTCAATGTATATTTTTTTTTTCAGTTAGGAGGAGGTTTTATGTATAACATATAAGTTGCAAGCAGATTTATTATTTTGATACATTATATACCTGTATTTACATATTCATTGTGAATGAACAATGAACATCCTTGGTTTTGATGAAAAGGCTCACTGGTAACTCGTAAATTAATCAATTCTCAAACACTAATATTGAGGTATTTACCGGGGGTTTTAAACCACCCTGGACTTGGTGCCACGTTACAAGTTAAAGTATGGGCCCTGCCATAAAACATTATTCCAGAATCAGTATTTCATTAAACATGGATTTCACTGTACTCCCCAGTTGGAGGCCATTATAGGTTGCCAGTACACCACACACCTTCCTCTACAGGTCTTAAGAACAATTTGGTCAGTTAGTTACATAGTGCTGTGAACTTATACACAACTGTACAGAAATGAGACAGACTGCTGACAGATAATGACTAATATGATGGGAGGAGAAGTGAAAAG
The DNA here is from genome assembly GCF_018991925.1 of Homarus americanus. Classification (NCBI taxonomy): domain Eukaryota; kingdom Metazoa; phylum Arthropoda; class Malacostraca; order Decapoda; family Nephropidae; genus Homarus; species Homarus americanus. The sequence goes on from NW_024717927.1 coordinate 417,809, forward strand.
ATATGATCATGATGATGATGTGAATATGAAGGAGAATGTATACAAGTAAAACATGTGAGTACTATAGTATGTGTGGGTGTATCACTTGTATTGTTGCTTGGTGTTGCTGGCTCAAGGAAACACAGGCTTGTAGGTGCATTGATCTGTACAGTAGTGCAGTGAGACACCAACTGCTATTACAAGGTAACACATGGACTGGAAACCTAGTGCCACATAATTCATACCCAACCAGCTGTCACTCACACCACCAGAGAGTAGCACTCTTACACACACACATTCATGCCACAAGAGGAGGGCTCACTTATTTGAGATCACTTATATACAGCCTACATAAATACCATACAGTCACCTTGTTAACTTAGCCCTTTCCTCTCATTTTCTTTGCAGGTCTTGTACCATTTTTTCCTATTACAGTACTGTATTAATCATATTGATAATAGATACAGATTTAGCTGTTCTCTCATCCTGCAGGTGACCAGTGGATGCCCAGCACCATCACTGGGAATAAATGTAGCTATGGCTTATGTTCCTGCAGCTTTCGCCAAGGTTGGTACAAAGCTCAGTGTTCAGGTGCGTAAAAAGAATATCCCAGCTACAGTGGCAAAAATGCCTTTCGTCAAGTGCAATTATCATAATAAAAAATAGGCTTATGATTATTTATGCTTCACCCTTAAAAAGTGGTCAACCTTACTGATAACTTGTAGGACTGTAATGTTTTCTTTATGTGGATTTATTTTTTTACAAAGGTGAGAAAAATTACTCATTATTCAATCTGTTTTTTGGGGACCTTTGTCTCATTTCATGTAAATAAAACATGATGCAATTATAGACATAGTAATCACTGAGGTATGAAGCACAGGTTTACTTCTGTTATAAAAAAATAGTGTTTCACATGATGGTGCTTCCATTAAAGTATTCCATTGGTCTTTCAGTTGTTAAACGGTACCATTTTGTTTACCTTGACTCTTTCTATGAAATAGTTTGCTCAAGGTTGGTGTTTATCATTACCCTGTGTTGTCAGGTTAAACAGTGGAATTCAGACAGTTCTTCTTTGTTATTGTTTTAATTGTATGTGTGTAAAGACTATATTGTTAATTAATTTTATGTAAAGATTAATTTATGTCACGTAACCCCCCCACCCCAATCTAGCGTTTTGTTTTGAAACCCATGGTGAAGAATTTTGGTAAAATTCCATGTCGGTGACCGTGAAGCTTGGAGTCAGAACCACCAAAATTAGGCTAATCTCCATGCTTATGTGTACACAACACCATAGATAAAGTTTGGCCAACCTTAACACAGGTTGTTACTCAAAGTCAGAGGTCTTTTTGGGCTGTCTCCCACATAATAATTGGATTTGTAATTAATATCACATTATATTGAGAAATCTTTATTAATGAAACATCAAAGAGGGTCCTCATTATTACCGAATTGACCCATTACAGTAGTCCCTCGGTTTACGAGCACAATCCGTTCCAGCAGGTTGCTCGTTAACTGAAAAACTCGTTAACCAAAACCATTGTTTCAATGGGTTTTTGGGTAATTGGTTCCAGCTCACCGAAAATTGCCTAAATTCAACAACAAAGATAGAAAGTACACTTACTTTGAGGTGTGTATGTAGAAGGCTCCTGAATGATGATGATGATGGGAATTAGAATGGGGGTGGAGGAGAAGGGAGAAGAGAAGGCATTGGGGTGGAAGAGAAGTCACCCCATGGCGCCATTTCACCCATAAAATTTTAGTTCTCTTGGTGTAATTCAAGATTATTTTCCTTAAATCAACACTGCACTGCATTATATATTGTCAATATGTAAAATAAATTTCAAAATGACCAATAATTTGCTTGGAAACAGAAAAAAAAGCGTTTAGTTGAAGAGAGTCTCAAGCAAGATGTTACCTCCACTGAAAAGAGAGAGAGACTAACGCCTGTTTGGTGTGTTGACAGGCTGGATGGAGCGCATAAGAATAGTTTCCTTACCTTCAATTATGTTCAATAATTGTTAAAATGACTAAAAAGGTTAATATTAAACTTTTAAAATTATTGAATAGTATAAACTTCTTAATATTTACTAAAATAGTAAGGAATTTAAGCCCTAAAACCGATTACTGTATTGGCGGACTAATACTACAGCTGGTGGACCGTCAAATGCAAGCGAAAACATGTTGAGGTCGTCTCGTGAAAAACTCGTTAATCGAGGGATTGCTCGTTAGCCGAAGTTAAGAATCTTATGGAAGGTAAATCGTTAACCGAAATCTCGTTAACCGAGGGATCACTGTATATATACTGTATAGTACAGTACAGTATATACTATTAAAAGAGTATAAAGAAGTAAATCCATATTAATCAATATCCGTACACTATTTTTTTAAATTTCTCTACAGCAAACCAAACTCTTACTCCCCAGTTCACCCCTTGGGTTCACTTGTTGCACATCATGTTTATGAATGTTTTGCTGCTTCCGTGCATAAATATGTAATCTCACTGTGAAAACATGCGAGGCAACAGTTTCATGATTTCATGACAGCATTAGGCTTGAGTTTCCTTATTTTGTTCACTCTGCCAAATTCATATTGAGTTATCAAAGTGAAATAAAAAGGTAAACTTTATGGAAATAAGCAGTTGACAGCTTTGTCAACTATCCTCGGTCAAGTTACCTTACTCTTCACCGTTGTTGTTTACCTGCACTATCTCGGCACACAGGAAACTGTATAATTCCACCGCTTACGTGCACCACATACCTACGTTGTCAATATTTGTGCCGAACTGTAAAATTGCATAGTTTATTTATATGCTTATCCAATTGTAAACCTGTATGACAGTTTTACTGAATAATCATCATCATCATCTACAGTACAAACACAAATTTCTTCATCAGCTGAGTAACAACACGGTGCCCACATGTAACGAGACCAGCTCGCCCAATCGGGTTCAATCACTGAGTTGGCCAAACTCTCTCTTATCTATGGCACTGTGTGTACGTTGTCATTTGTAAATGTTGGGAAGCACTTTCACTCAGTAATGTGATCAAGTGTGATTACAGAATAATATGTAAGAGAAGGGTTATATATTCCTCTCTGTGTGGTGTAAATAATCTGTAAATTATTTTCATTGGTCTTTTACTAGAGTTCACCATCAGTAGAGGTTATCAATAGTCACTGATGGATCCAGAGTAGAAGAGCTGATGGTGGGACCTTCCTTACCAGCTCAAAATACTACAAATACTAAAATATATTTTCGTACTATATTTTAATAATAGTTGGTATATTCAAGTGGCATAAAGACTTGATTGAGGTGCTAGTGCAGGGGGACAATCATTATTAGGAATCATCAAACATATTGTATATGACTTTACCCAAATTAGTCATGGGTTTCAGAACATAAGGCAAAGTAAATAACACTTTTTTCTCTGATGTACTGTACATGATATTTAAACCATAAGTAGTGTCATAATTTTTCATAGGCCTATATGAAGATAGATTTTTCTTTATTGTATGTACTGTAGAAATTAGATTTTAATATTTGAAGAGATATTTCAAATGTGCCAAAAAAAATTTGATAAAAGTATACAATAGGGTGGAATAATAGGGCAGTGAGCATTAACAAATTCAGGAATATTCTGAATTATAATTTTGCTGTCCAATTTATAATGTGAATACAGTATTCCACATTAGATACTGTACTCCATTATGGAAAAATAGAAAATAGAAATGTTAGTGCAGTATATAAATCCTATTTATCAGCCTAAACAAAGAACTTTTTAGCAATGAAACCTCAAGAGTACTGTATTGTATAATGCTGATTGGGGTTCTTACTGCTGTATGTAAGAGTGAGTCTCGCACTCACAAGTATTTGTCCACAACCGGAGGCATCTAGTCCTATAGTACAGTATACAGTAGCATTGACTTAAATGCCTTACAAATTTGATAAAATTACCATTAGTGATTGCTGTTCTTGTATCGTATGGTAAGTACTGTACACTAATAAAATTGCAGAACAAATAAATGATGAATTGGGCAGAATTAGCTGATTGTTTCTCAAAATGTTTCTTTAAATTTAGATTATTAAGAATTACTATACAAGATTTTGGAATAGCTAAAACGTTCTTCATTTGGACAAATTTCAAATTAGCAAACACTAAAAAAATTTGTACAGATTATCAGAAATAAATAAATATGAAATAATGAGTTTGATTCTTAAAACACCTTTTAAATTACTTGTAAAATGACACTAAGGTGTCTGAAACACCCAAATTTGCCTGTAAGATGACACCTTGGAGGCGGCTGCGCCCCCAAAGATCCGCCCAAGGGCATTGTCGAGCCCAGGAGCCGTGCAAGGGGCGCCGGTGCTCCCTGGGGCTCCCCAAAAAGTGGTGGCACCCCCAAGGGCTCTCCCAGGGATGGTGGCACCCTCAGGGGCGTCGGTGCTCCTAGGAGTGCTCCCATGGGCAGCGGGGCACCTCCAAGAGGCGGTGGCAGCCCAGGGCCCCTTCCAGAGGTGCCAGTGCCCCCAAAGGCCCTCCTAGGGGCGATGGTGGCTTCAAAGGCCCTCCCAGTGACAGCGGCGCATCCAGGGGCTCTCCCAAGTGCCCTTCCTAGGAGTGGCAGCGCCCGTTACGGGCACCTGCGACCCCAGAGACCCTCCCAACAGCCCTAGTGACCCCAGGGGCCATACAAGAGGTGGCAGAGCCTCCAGGGACAGCAGCACCCACAAGATCTCCCAAGGGCTATCATAGGGGTGGCAGAACCAGTAGGGGCGGCAGATCCCCCAGGGGCCCGTGCAAGGTCGGCTCATTCCCTAGGGGCCCTCCCCATAGAACCCAATAAAACCACATAAGACACAGTAGAACCCCATAGATCTTCTTAGAACCTCATACAACTCCAAGCATCTTGGGTGTGTGAAATGCCCAAATTTGCCTATAAAATGACACCAAGGCTATAGCCTTGGGTGTGTGAAATGCCCAAATTTGCCTGTAAAATGACACCAAGGCTATAGTCTTGGGTGTCTGAAATGCCCAAATTTGCCTATAAAATGACACCAAGGTTATAGTCTTGGGTGTGTCAAACACCCAAATTTGCCTGTAAAATGACACCAAGGTTATAGTCTTGGGTGTGTCAAACACCCAAATTTGCCTGTAAAATGACACCAAGGCTATAGCCTTGGGTGTCTGAAACGCCCAAATTTGCCTGTAAAATGACACCAAGGCTATAGTCTTGGGTGTCTGAAACGCCCAAATTTGCCTATAAAATGACACCAAGGCTAAGTCTTGGGTGTGTGAAATGCCCAAATTTGCCTGTAAAATGACACCAAGGTTATAGTCTTGGGTGTGTCAAACACCCAAATTTGCCTGTAAAATGACACCAAGGCTATAGTCTTGGGTGTCTGAAACGCCCAAATTTGCCTGTAAAATGACACCAAGGTTATAGTCTTGGGTGTGTCAAACACCCAAATTTGCCTATAAAATGACACCAAGGCTATAGTCTTGGGTGTCTGAAACGCCCAAATTTGCCTATAAAATGACACCAAGGTTATAGTCTTGGGTGTGTCAAACACCCAAATTTGCCTGTAAAATGACACCAAGGCTATAGTCTTGGGTGTGTCAAACACCCAAATTTGCCTGTAAAATGACACCAAGGTTATAGTCTTGGGTGTGTGAAATGCCCAAATTTGCCTATAAAATGACACCAAGGCTATAGCCTTGGGTGTGTGAAATGCCCAAATTTGCCTGTAAAATGACACCAAGGCTATAGTCTTGGGTGTCTAAATGGGACTTGTGTCAAACACCCAAATTTGCTGTAAAATAACACTTTGGTTATAGTCTTGGGTGTCTGAAACGCCCAATTTGCTGAATGACACCAAGGCTACAGCCTGGGTGTGTGAAATGCCCAAATTTGGCTATAGCCTTGGGTGTGAAATGCCCAAATTTGCCTGTAAAATGACACCAAGGCTACAGCCTTGGGTGTGTGAAATGCCCAAATTTGCCTGTAAAATGACACCAAGGTTATAGTCTTGGGTGTCTGAAACGCCCAAATTTGCCTATAAAATGACACCAAGGCTATAGTCTTGGGTGTCTGAAACACCCAAATTTGCCTATAAAATGACACCAAGGCTATAGTCTTGGGTGCCTGAAACACCCAAATTTGCCTGTAAAATGACACCAAGGCTATAGTCTTGGGTGTCTGAAACAACCAAATTTGCCTGTAAAATGACACCAAGGCTACAGCCTTGGGTGTGTGAAATGCCCAAATTTGCCTGTAAAATGACACCAAGGTTATAGTCTTGGGTGTCTGAAACGCCCAAATTTGCCTATAAAATGACACCAAGGCTATAGTCTTGGGTGTCTGAAACACCCAAATTTGCCTATAAAATGACACCAAGGCTATAGTCTTGGGTGTGTGAAACACCCAAATTTGCCTATAAAATGGCACCAAGGCTATAGTCTTGGGTGCCTGAAACACCCAAATCTGCCTGAATTACACCATGAACATAGTGCCGCCCCCCACCCCCGGCCAAATATGATGAACTCCATTGACCTGTCTACATCTTTTTATGACGAAACAAACAAAGCAATGCTGCTCGAATGAGCATGCTGGATATGAGATTTAAATATTATTAGTGACATACAGGGACAGCATAAAATAAACCTGCCTCATGAGAAAAGTATGAAAAGTCATGGATAAGTGAAAAATAAAACCTATGCTGTGTTTGCAGTAAATGCATTGTATTACAATGTCAAAAATAAAATCAACTCAATTTGACAACAAAAGTAATCAAAACTAGGGGCTGAAAAAATTCTGAGGGTTGGCTGAAATTGAATTTTTGTTACTAATTGGGGAATCTGTGTTTGAGGCAGTCAGGGCACAGTGGAGGTCATCTTCCACGTGGAGGCGATACACTATGTCTATAAGATGCTCAACAGCGTGGAAAAACCCTCTTCGCAGAGATAGGTAGAAGAGAATGGCAGAAGCACCCAGTTAGCTATTTTGCTGATAATAGGGCAAGGCACATTACCACCGAAAACTGTCAAGCTCTTCTGTTTGAATGTGTCTTTGGCAAATTAATCATTTCAGAGTACCAGTAATTCATCTTGCATTACCTCTGGTATGCTCTCCAGGCAAAGATTGACAGAAAAAGGATTCCACACAATTTTGCCTCATTGTTGTCTAAATCAGGATCATATTTATGAAATTCTATATCCATTGACTTCAGATGCTCAAGAATGTCACTTTTCAGTACAGGAACAAAGCCACACTAATGCTGTGCTAGTATACTACCATACCATTCTAGTTATATTTAAATTGTATTAATAATTAGCATTGTTAGCACATATGGTTTAAGCTCTGGCACTGCTAGGACTTGTGTGGTCACGATCTGACTCTTTCAGCCCAATATGAAGAAATGGTTTATTAATATCTGTAACAAATGGCAGTTGGTATCCCTTTTGCACTACTGCACAAACGTCCCAAATAAATGCACCTGCAAGCCTGTGTTTCCTTGAGCCAGTAACTCCAAGCAATATTAGAACACCATTCTTAGTGAACACACAGAGGTGTTAACTTGGAAGAAGGGCATAGGAATGTATTATGATGATGTTGACACTTCCTAGTCACTGGTCAAACAAACACTTGATGAATCAAGCGTTGGTTTACAACAAGAAGTTGCTTTCAATCATGGTCTACAAACTTTCACATAAATATACTGTGTACAATTGGAGCTGCGGTGATTCCCATTACAAAAGACACATGCATATGTAACTTGTCCAGTCATAGTGAAGCTTATAGGAGATGGTTTAACATAGTACTGTAGAGTTATTAACCTTTGTTACAAATTTCTGAAGATTAGATGAAGCCTTGGCCAAATTGACCAAAAAAGCTTCAAGATGATCACTTTGCCACCAAGGTTGAGATGGTTGGACTTTCTGCAGAGTTTGCATCTTCTTGACTATAGACTTCGGCAGTACCGTATGCGAGTAAGAGGCAAGATGATCAATTACACTGGACAATGAGTTCCTAAATTCTGAAATACTGGGGTAATCCTTACCACATTTGAGTTGAATAGATTCCATCATTTTCATGTGAATCTTTCTTCCAATATGACTGATAGGGATTTTCCCTAAAATGATAATAGCTTAACTAATTATACTCAACAATTAAATTGCCAACCTTCAATCACCATTGGAAGGGTAAAATTTTTGACACAAAATAAAATACAGGAAAATCTTTTATTAAAAACATAATGGCAAAAAATATGAATTTGTTTTCTTTGAGTAAACAGGATAAGTTTTCAATGCCCACCACAAATTAAGCATTTAATAAATAGCAGTTTAAGCAGATTACAGAATGACTACCAAACAAGATTCTTGCTTTGTCTTATTGTTTTCACACGACAGGAGACAGTACAGTACCATTTAATGGTATAACACAATGTTTATATTTTTACTGAAATTGCATTGTACAGTCATGGTCAAAAGTGGAGAGCTAGGGGTGGCCCAAATAACCAGGAGAGCAGGTGTCTGGGCAGGTGAAAAGTAGGTGTCGTATGAACTTAACTTAGCTTTTGGCAGGTAATGTGTCATTAAGGTGTCTGGCTTCTGTGAGGGAGTCCCTGATATGCCAACATAAGAGAAAAGGGGCTTGCTACCACTGGTAACACTAAACTAGGCTGTTATACAGTAGTACCCCGATTTACAAGGTCAATTGAACCCACAGGGTACCGCGGAAAGTGAAAACTGCGTAAAGTGAAAAACAGAACATATGGGATTAATTCCAATAGAGACTGGCCCGACCTCTAAACTCCACTTTTTCCGACACAATACCTATGTTGCAGTAAAAATAACATCTTAATTTTATGATGGTATGCCTGGCACGGTATGTAATGTAAACAAAACATATTTTAACTCTTATTTCATGTAAATAATTTAATTTTAGGCCTGGGAGACCACGACTGACAGGCAAGGAAGGCACGAGATGGGCTACTGAGATAATTTATGATCCGTGTTGGTAAATACAAAAATAAATGTGATTTCCACCCTCATATGCAACATTTCTCTTCATATCAACGTTATTATAAACATATAATTAACGTTGTTTAAAACCCGAACAACAAGTAAACCTAAACTAATAGTGAAAAAAAAAAATACATCCTTCCTTTCCTTCTTTCATGAATTTTCCTACTTTTTTATATCCCCTCCCTTTCTGATGAGGATCTTGCTTCCCATATCACCCCCCCCCCCTCCAAAGTCAAACATCCCCTTTCTCCACCTCACTGTGCAGAAAGGACCCAGCCAGGCGCAGGGGTTAAGTGGTGGAGTGGATGATTACTTTTAACCGTGACTGTACCGTAATTATATAAAGTATACTAGTTGCAAGCATTTGGAAGTTAACTTTTTTGTACACAGAATATTTTCAGAATCATGGGGTCAGTAATTATACACAGTAATTATAAGTAGAATATTATATGGGGCACAACCAAGGCACAGTAACCGATTTTATTTTTGTTGGTTGGAATAATGAGGAACAATCTTCAGAAAGATTAGAGTAAGGTGCAAAAACTGAGCAGAAAACAAATGAATAATCGAACACAAAAATTCAGAAATTGTTGAATGTCAAAATACAGCATTTCGAACTTGGTTAATTCTGATTTTTCGGTAATTCGTGTGATCCAGTAGCGCCCCCCCTCCCCCAAATTAACGAGGGCATAGTGTAGGCAGATAAATATGACTAAAATGCTCAATCTAAAAAAATCTCTCATCGGGTTGGCCCAAAATAACTCATCACAATGTTCTCACGGGTCACTTCTCACGACCCTCTCCCAACAGTCCACAGTTTCATGGTGACTACAGTCTAGATGCAGAGTACTTGACTAGCACAGGATCTATATTATCAAAAGTAAATGATGTCCAGGTTCCAACAATATAAGCTTATTTGATAACATTCACCTTCCTGTTGATGCAACAACTCACAGTACTGTTACCTGGGACATACATAACTTTATAAAGTAGTGGCAGATTCATAATCGAAGATAAACACAAAACAGCTAACACAGCACAAATCACAACAGCAGTATAGCAGTGTATAACAATTTGTCACCACAATAAAAACTCTTCTACCCCTCTACTATAACACACTAAATCTCAAAACCAAGAGATCAATTAAATTCATTGAAAGGATCAGCCATCTATTATTGCCTAACAGTACCATGTCTTTTATTAAATTATGTACAGTGATGCCTTTCAAATTTTTATATCTGAAGTAGAAAACATTTATATAAGTACCTGAGCATTTTATTGTTACCTACAACTCTTGGAAGACAAAATGTAAGTACTGTACTTATGGGAATGAATGTCTTTAGTTACACTCAAATATAACATTCCAAGTTTCAGCAAACTGCTAGAAAATGATAAAGAATGATCTGATTCTTTCAATGTAGAATATTATTCTCTAGCTCAGGTGTTCCCAACCTGTTGCTCATGATCACCACTGTGTTCCCTCACAGTCTACAATGTTTACAACAACTTGTGGTCATGATCACCACTGTGTTACCTCACAGTCTGGCAGTGCTCTTCTACAATGTTTACCTCACAGTCTGGCAGTGCTCTTCTACAATGTTTACAACAATGATCACCACTGTGTTCCCTCACAGTCTGGTTTACCACTGTGTTACCTCACAGTCTGGCAGTGCTCTTCTACAATGTTTACAACAACCTGTGGTCATGATCACCACTGTGTTCCCTCACAGTCTGGCAGTGCTCTTCTACAATGTTTACATTAACTTGTGGTCATGATCACCACTGTGTTCCCTCACAGTCTACAATGTTTACATTAACTTGTAGTCATGATCACCACTGTGTTACCTCACAGTCTGGCAGTGCTCTTCTACAATGTTTACAACAACTGGAGGTCTTGAGCAATATTTTAACCCCTAAATGACGGGGAAATACTGTATTATGATTTTAATGGTTCACTACAAGTAAAGTAAAATGATACAATTTTCTTATGGAAAGGACAAGTTTTGCTCACTGAATATTACAGTGTGGTGAAATCAGATTTCCTGTACACCCAATGACAGTCACAAACAATGGGAGGTGAAGATACTGCACTGCATGTGACTAGGTGTATGTGTGTGGGGGGAGGAGGGCTTTTGACTTGTTATTATTATATTTTCTTATGGTGTACAATTCATTAAAAATAATATAACGTTGTCAACAAAAAAATACAATATATAATTTGTAATTGAACCTGAGAATAAAAGGACAAGGTGCATGGGATGGTATCACTCCCACAAACCCTTTATCCCCTCTCTCTCCCTCCTGTGACTGTTCAAGCCAATAAAAATTTTCACCCCCCAAAAAACAGAAAATTTTTTATAATAAAATAAAATAATGCAAATTAATGTATCAATATTAAAATTATATAATGATTATATAGTAAATTATAAATAATAAATTCTATAATAATGGAGACTGAGACTTAGGAGGAATGTGGATTTGAGTTGTGACAATGCTGCTGGAACCTGTCCATGTACTTCCCAAACACAGGCTCCAAAGGGTTGTATTCCTTTCAGTAATTATAAGAACAGGTCTATGGACATGGGGCAAAACTCGATGATTTTGCAATCCAAATCATCGCCACTACAACGGTCTCCTGCACAGTGTTGATGATGCACTCCTACCTGGAACATGTGGAGAAGCACTTTTAACACTCTTTCCTCCTGGTCTCTAAACACTTCTATGCTGATGACTAGTTCGTTAGTGTCACTATTACTGAAGCTCACACGAGCTGTCTTTTCTGAACTTTCTGTCGGTCAATCTACCAGGTCTATAGTATCACCCTAACTCTGAATTCCATAATATTTTGGGACCAACATGGGATAGGAAAAATTGCCATGAGTCATAATAAATCACTCCTGCAGGAAAAGGTCTATTTTATACTGTATAGCACAGATGATTACTGTCAGAGGGTACAAAAGGCATTCATCATCTGTTTATGTCACCATCATTTAACCCACAAAGTGTGGTGTGTGTGTGTGTCTACAATAGAGGATTTTTATGTTGCTGATGGATGAGCATTGATATTGATGATTCTATTTTTAATGAATTTCTATTATATCATTACCAAAACTAACCAATAAACAGACAGAACAAGAGATGCACAATTTAGCTATATTTTTAGGCAAATACTTAAATTTAAATTAAGCATGCATGGGTGAAATTGAGGGGGCACCACCCATTGCAGACTTGAATTGCGAGCCACGAATAAAAATTTTTATCGGTGAGAATCGTCGACATCCAATGAAATATGGTTAAGTGATCGTAAAAATTGTGGTTCAGATATACGTGAAGGTGACTTTTAAATACTGAGAGATGAAAGTGATGGCGGGGTTGAGAGAAGGTGAAAGTGAAGGTACCGAGACACATACAACGGTCCTCTGGGCAAAAGTATATGATGGCCGACAAGACATAAACTGTGGGTCATTCTTCTACTTCTTGAACATAATGTAACTGGTGAGTACTATACTCACTTCTTACTCAACTAAATTACACTATAGTTTATCATAAAATTAAAGGATATAATGTGTAAGTTCACAGAACCAGGCAGCTCAAAAGTAGAAAGTGTCTTATACAAAAACCTTTACACTGATTCCTTACACCATATCTTTGTTTTCATTACATAGCTGATAAAAACTAATAAATATATATTAATACTGTACAGTATATAATTTCTGACAATTTCAATGATACCAAGTACTTGTGGATTAAGTTAGGAATAAGTGAGGTAACTTTTTTTACCACTGTACTGTACCTGTATTTGTCAAAATATTCATTGTGGTTGTCACCCTTCAGTAGTAACCCCATCGCACTTCATGGGTTAAGGGTTAAGCACTGCCAGACTATCAGGGAGTAGGGAGCAGAGTGGTGCTCACCAGCAACAGGTTGGGAACCCCTGCTCTAAATATTACTTAAACATAAAATCCTTTTTGAGAAATTTACTGAAAAAGAAAAAAATAATTTTATGCCAATCTTATTATAATACATAAGATATTTTAAAATAATAAGTAAGATCCTTTACACTTTCTCCAGTTCTTATGGGTTGATAACCCTTGATAAGAAGTGATACTTGAGGGCCTCTGACATAACACAATGTACACACCAGTCATTAATGTTCCGTTAATTCTGTAGACCAGTTAAGATTTACTTCTTAGTCTTATGGTTTTGGAAACCACTGCAAATTAAATACAGTACAGTACAGTACAGTACAGTACAGGTACTGTGGTGTCCATAAATAATTATTATCAATATTATAAGGCTTAAAACAGCCTAAAGGCTACAACACAGGGAAACTGGTCATACACAATCACGCAACAAACAAGTTAAATTTACCACTACCATGTTGTTACAATCATTTATTTGTACCACCATATGTGGGAGAACCTTCATAGGCTCCTCTTCTGTATGGAGGTGCACCATAAATAGGATCTGAGTTGACAGTCCACATTTTAATCCTTGATGGAGATTGAGAGCCTGAGTAGTTGAGGCGCTTGGCAACAGAATCACCACCTGCAGGAGAACTTGATATAGCTGAAATGAAGAAAAAATACTAAGTGGTGTATAAACAAGTGTGACCAAAATATCCCTAAACTACTGTATATTAAGTAGGACATTTAAAAAGTTGTGAGTTTTATTTACTAGTACAATATTAATAAAACTGAAAAAGACATTACAGATTTTTTCTTTAACCCTTGACTGTGGCTCGTGTCAATAGACAATCTCATTTCCCACCAAGACATTTAAATGCGAATCTTGTTCCCATCCTTTGTTTCAGGTCCAAGAGAATGGACATGTGAACAGCATCCTAAGTAGGCCTTTACCAGGCACAAGAAGTAGAACCTCTACGTCTAGAGGTTCAGGGTGTGATAAGTGGTTTCTTGACCATTTTTGAGTGTTACAGTATTATAATGGAACTGCACTAGACAAGATGTGCAGTAGTGTAAGTAAAGAATTTACTTTGCATATTCCGTTGTTGTGCAAGCTTGTCTATAATTTCATAAGAAAATTAACTACTTTTTTAAGAAGTGAAAAAAAATCTTTTTGGGGGGATAAACTGTACCAAGATCACCCAGTTTTTCCATGGCTGCAATTTAAGGGTAAGACTATTTTTAACTTTCAAACTGTCTTCCATACTATTAGAGGCTATTTATTACCAAACCTAAGGCATGCATTGTGAAGTAACAGCACACAGCAGTACCAACATCTTGATTTCTTGGCATATGACCTCAAAGCTGCTCTTATCACTATATTTCTTCTGTTCTCTTTATCCTCTTTCTCATTCTCTCTACAATTCTCTCAGATGATGTAAGGTGTTTCCAACAGACCTTTACATTTCCTCTTAATTATTCACTGGCATCCTTCTCTCAGGTTTATACCATCTCAGAGTATCAAAGAAAGGAAATACGGTACAGTAGCATTAATGTCCTAAATAAAGAGGGAAGAAGACCTAACAGCTTACAACTGTGCAGTATGATGGGACTCACTCGGAGAAAATGCTGGCATTACTGGTGGTGCTGGGGAGTTAGCAAACACACTCTTTTGTTGTGTCTGCTTGTACCCAGGGCCAAACAGGGCATAATAACCTGAAAAGATAATGTTACATTTTTTAAGTTGTCAACTGGACATACAAAAATGTAATTTGATTTTCAGTGTGTCCTTTACTACAATGATAACACTTACATTAACAGACAGACTTTTTGGTGTTTTTTCTAATGCACATACAATATTTAGTCTCTGAATTGGTGATATACTTACCTATCCATAAGCAGGCAATTATGACAATAAGGCAAGCAGTGCTAACAAGAAACTGGTCGTAGTTAGTGAAGACAGCCACAATAAGACTAAGGATTCCCAAGCCTGCTTTAGGTAAGGCACAGGTTCCATCCCCAACTTGCTCCACCTCTACCTTCACCTAGTTAGGAAGGAGGATATATGTAGATAAATAATTTACACAAGAGAAGTGTAGACATACAGGAAGACCAAACATGAAACAATTTCCTGTGTCCTGGATATGAAGTTATGAATGAATCAATTATATTACATTTTTATATCCATATTTTTATTCTGTAATGGACTAACCTCAACGACATTCTTAGTGAGCGGTGAACTAACAGATACAGTGATGGGTAACTCTGGCAACTCTGACATCCACAGTGAGTCCTTAGAAGAGATAGTCAAGGCCCTCTTCCTGCCATCCACAGAACCCAGAGATGCCTCTATGCTGCCAACTGCACAGGCAAGTACCTGTAATTCAACATGAATTTGTCTAGTATAGCATAACAGTGGTTGGCTTTAAGTAAAAAAAAAGTCCCATATAAATAATTAATTCTCGTGGCTGTAACTCACACTACAGCATCCTTTAGTACAGTATTAACATATTAACTCCCAATAACAAAAAAATAATTCAATTACAGTGGTCCCTCGGTTAACGAGCACAATTCGTTCCAGAAGGTTGCTTGTTAACCTAAACCATTGTTTCAATGGGTTTTTGGGTAATCGGTTCCAGCTCACCGAAAATTACATACAAACGAAAAATAAATGCAATAAAGTACACTTACTTTGAGGTGTGCATGTAGAAGGCTCCTGGTTGATGATGATGGGAATTAGAATGGGGGTGGAGGAGAAGGGAGAAGAGAAGGTATTGGGGTGGAAGAGAAGTCACCCCATGCTGCCATTTCACCCATAAAATTTTAGTTTACTTGGTGTAATTCAAGATTATTTTCTTTAAATCAACACTGCACTGTGCTATATATTATCAATATGTAAAATATATTTCAAAATGACCAATAATTTGACTGGAAACACAGAAAAAAAGCATTTAGTTGAAGAGTCTCAAACAAGATGTTCCTTCCTCTGAACCTGTAAACAAACTGACGCCAAGCTTGGTGTGTTGAGTGGCTGTTTGGCGTGCATAAAACTCGTTTCCTGTACTTCAATTATGTTGAATAATTGTTAAAATGACTAAAAAATTTAATATAAAACTTTTAAAATGATTGAATAGTACAACCTTCTTGATATTTACTAAAATGGTAAGGAATTTAAGCCCTAGAACCGATTACAGTACTGTATTGGCGGACTAATACGACAGCTAGTGAGCAAGCGAAAACATGTTGAGGGGCGCTCGTAAGGAATTCGTTAATCGAGGGAATGCTCGTTAACCGAAGTGAAGAATCTTATGGAAGGTAATTCGTTAACTGAGGCGCTCGTTAACCGAGGGATCACTGTATATATAATAAGTTACATAATACTGTATACATGGAAATACCAATGGAGAGATACAAAAAGACCAAACACCATTTAGTACAGTAAACCCTGTAACTCAGATCCCCGCCATTCTTGGCCTCGGACACTACTTTTCTTTTCCATCAACTAGGACAATATCCAAACTGGGCAGACAAGTTCGGACAACTTTAAATCTCCCCGAAGGTTCTACAAGTTTCTCAAGAGATTTTTTAAGGTTCCAGAGTCACAACGTACATACACACGTGGCAAAGATAGCCTCCCAGGTTGAGTAGTGCAAGATGAAGGCTGTGTAGTGGTTTTGATGTTCCATCCATCATCGGTCTCATTGTAATTTTACATCATCATTAATTTAAAGTTAGTTTTATTTATTGATTATCTTATGTTTTGCCATAAACAATTAATTATTTCTGTATATACTGTAGTATTAAATAATTATTTCTCTTATTTAAATTATAATACATAATTAGTTCTATGATTACAATACACAATGCACTGTTATCCATCCATAATATCTTGAGAATAACACGACACAACCACAGTGCGGGCAAACTACATTTTCATCACTGTATTGACTGTCTTCATTTAATATCTATTTATTAAACCTTTAAAAACTTACTTAATGAAACCAACAGTATTAAAATTATTTAATGCTTCTCTTAGAAGTGAAACATTGAAGACATATTTTATGTTTTTACACTAAAGGTGATGAGGATGCACTTCAGTACAGCATTGATGGTAAGTTCAGATAAATGACCAATAAAATAAAGTAATCAATTCTTAACTTCTTAAGACACCAATTTTCTCACTTCAACATTTATTCCATCATTTTAAAACACCTTTTAACAAATTATACATTTACTAAACACAGAACATTGCCTCAATCCATAATGTCTTGAGAGTAACTGAGTCAGAACACGTGATATGGCCACTGTGTCCACACGGTCAGCTGGTGAATATTCTCAACAACTGTCTATAAAAATTGGCCAGTTAGATTGTATCTATGTGTTGTTCTCTGTGTTGTAATCTCTCAGGGTACTTGATGTGGACTTTCCCTTCCATCTCAGACTATTGCCCGAAGATTCTGGAACTGAGGTCGGACTCGGACTCATCTCCTATCTCAAGACATAATTACCCTCAGGTCTCGGATCCTAGTCGGACTACAGAGTACAGTACTCATAAAATTGGCCTTCTTAGACAGCCGTTTCCCCCAGTTAGTCCGAATTAGTGAGGGTTTACTTTACCTGCCCTTACAGTGAGGCCAAATACACACCAACGACTAAAGCAATAAAATGAAACATCACAAACCTCCAGTTTATTAAGCACGTCAGGTGTTCC
The DNA here is from genome assembly GCF_018991925.1 of Homarus americanus. Classification (NCBI taxonomy): domain Eukaryota; kingdom Metazoa; phylum Arthropoda; class Malacostraca; order Decapoda; family Nephropidae; genus Homarus; species Homarus americanus. Next base: position 435,427 of record NW_024717927.1, read on the forward strand.
TTGCAAGAAGATAGTAACTGATGGGTTTTCATTGGTGAGTTTTACTTCAGAAACATCAGTGACAGGTGATGGATAGAATGGCACAGTGACTGGACCTGAACGCACCTCTCCCTGCTGTCCGCGGCCCACAACAACAGCCTCCACAATTACTGCAGAGTCTGAGGTTGCTATACTGGGCAATGGGCCAACTAGTGTTTCTATCTTGCAGGCATAACCTGTCATAAAGCACAGGGAAAAAAAAAATCATATATCACATTACATCTCTGAGCTCTGGACGCTTCACAAAGCTACATTGCTTTCACTTCTCAAACATCCCCAGCAAATTCATCAGTCTTGGGAATGATAATCTATTCAGCTCTATTAACATTACTCCCACCTACGGTACACAGGCTACAACACAAAGAATTCCATGATTATTTTCAACTCCCAATAAAAACAATGAACAATAAGGACTTTTACAATAATCTAGAAGCCTTCACAACTGTTGATGAAAAACTTAGGTTCATTGAAAGTGGGTCCCATAGGCATGACTGCCCATTAGGAACAGTGTGGATACAGCACACTGTATACTAAGCCTTCGGTACACAAGGAGGCAGCATGGCCAGTACTGCACTTCCCCAAGTTGTAAACTGAGGTACACATTTACTTTACAGCTGGGTGAACCCGGGAATCTAACCACCAACACCTGGAACAGGAGGCGAGCGCTGTATCCACTCAACCGCTGCACTCCTTAGGTTCATTAAGGTCTTGTCAACACAATGTAAGGTTAGTTAAAGGGGATCACACACTATGACAATTGGAATAATGCAGGTGATGGATGTCTGTCAGAGCTGTGTCAGAAAATTTTTGAAGTGTTTCAAGATGCATGAAGATTTAAAGTCATAATGGATTCTTGAAACTTCTTCATCTTTTTATCAATTAACCTTCTTTCTTTCTTTCACCTTTGTATGTTTTGACTCAAAAGAAGCAGTGACAAGGAGCAATACCGCAAGACAATGGTAGAAAGAACTAAAACACCAACTAAAAGTAACCATATATTCCTAAATTCAGTTCTTGAAAAATTCACTCACTCACGGTTGCCAAGTTTCTTCCGCCCACATGAGATATTTCAAACAATTTACCCAATTTACATAAAGTGTGAATTATGAAAAGAATTTCATTTTTTATATTTTTTTTTACACTCTGAAATTAGAATCAGTGAGATTTTACTGCAGATAGGAAAATAAAGGATGAGTTTTTCCTTACATATTCTTCAAACTGCTTCACTTTACAAGAATACATTACCCTTCTCTGACACATAAGTGGCTGTTGCTCCTAATACATTCTTAATATCAACCTCCGGGATGGGCGGGGAATAAGCCACCACACAGGTGAACGGTGGAGAGCTTGTGGGAGGATCAACTGGACTGCAGGAAGATGATGAACTTTCCTCTGCTTCCAGGACAACTACTGCTAATTCGAAGCTTCCTTGCTCACCATTAGTTAAAGCCACCACAGGAGTGACTACAATAATCTGAAACAAAATGAAAACATGTAATCCAATCCTGTTTGTAATTTCCCAATCTCAAAGTACTGTACACACACATCAACCACTGCCACTGTACAGTACAGTATATTATTTTGTTACCATATGGTATAAAGATATGGTGCTAGAGATAACTGGGACACAAATATTATCTTCATTCTATTACCTATCAACTGTTAATGAATATTTACAAAGTACATACAGTACTGTATTTAATAACACATAAGACTTTTTTTGTCTGAAAAATGACAAAAAAATCAGCCTGTGTCCTATACGTTTATTGTTGTCTCCCGTAGGCTAATGACTTCCCCAGGTGCTGCCTCCGGTAGACTAAACTTTACCTAACCCAACTCCAGAATTAAAAGTATGTTATTGCTTACTTTAACACATTATTATTACTTTTAATTAATTAAAAATATATACTGTATATATAAACTGTAAATATAAATGTTGGATTGATAACTACTGTACTGTACTGACGATGATAACCTGAAACAACTAACATCTTTACGGCAGACACCCAACTCTTCAGAGCTAAGTACATTATTTCTGAACTCTTACAAGCATTACTATCTATCAATGTCACACTTGCAACATTTATCTGTAAATCTACAAATACCTGATATAAATGAAGATTTACAGATAACTTTCTTTTCACATTTATGTCTGTTAAAATTACTGGTGGCATTATAGCAAGCTAAACTCGTCACTGTAATCACCAGGCTACCAGGCCAAGCTCTGAGTTATATTATGGTTATTTTTTTGCTTGTAATTACGCGTAGATATATGTAACTTTCTTAATTTTTTTTACTCGGCCCGACGGACTCGTGATTTTTTAATCTGACTCGCTGTAAGGATTTTCCACTCCTACCCAGTACACATACAGAAGCACTTGTACTCTTTATACTATGGGTAAACACTTTACAGTATGGAACGGTTATATCAGTGAAAACAGTTATCAACAACCAGACTTATAACTGATTTTCCAAACACAGTACAGATCAGCAGGGTTATGTCCGAATCTCCGTAGATTCGCTTTTTCCGGATTGGGATCTGACCCAATTAATTGGGTGTATCGAGGCACTTCTGTATTTTCAATACGTGTAAGTTTTTAATTTTGCCGATACCATTAATTAAATCAATAACTCACCTTAGTAATTGGCAAAATGTTAATTTCTGTTGTAGTGGTAAGTGCTGAACTGACTTCAAAAGAAACTGTAGATCGGCCAATCTGGTGAGAGACAGCAACCCCCGAGACAGGATCTAATGTGAGACTGTCCCCACTTGCTGACCATGTGCCTAGTGATCCTTCTACTCCCCTAACATTGGATGACAAACAAATATGGTTGCCAAGGGGTACTGTTACCTGTAGTGAGAGAAAAAGGTTTTAATGTAATGTACAATCATTGTGATTATTCTAACATCCTTATATTAAAAATGTTTATACAGTATATATTACTAAGTGTTGTTTTAACTTTATGAACACTTCTACATGAGACCTTAATTAATTTCTTGTTACTTATGTTCATCTGTCTATAAGACCTAATATATTCAACAAGTTATGTCTGCTTTGTTTTTGTTATCCGGTCACTTCCTACTGTAAACAGTATAAACACACTTTACACGATTCCGTTTTGCATGTTTTCTTAACGAGTCATTACCATTTCCAGACCGGTTAATAATACAGTACACTTTTTTCTTACTCATATTGATTCAATAAACCAATTCTTCTACCTAAAAATGCTTTCCAATTCCAGACAGCTGAATATAATGTAATAGAGTAAAGCCATCTGGCCACACATTTTTCCTTTCCCAAACTGTTAGATAGGGTGGAATCAAAGGCATTTCGTCTTATTAACTCTTCTCCTTTAGTTGATAATCTTTCTTCCCTTTCTCTTCACTGTAATGTTGCTTCACTCTCTCTCTTTTACAGGTACTTTAACGGGCAATGTTAGGTGGATTTGGCATCCTGTGTACTGCCGTTTCTCTGTGGATGTCAGTCACACTATAATAACCCGTTATAGCACATCCTTCTTTCCTCACACAGCCACACTGTGGAATGCTCTGCCTTCTTCTGTGTTTCCTTACTCATACAATGTCTCACTTTAAAAAGCTGGTTTTCCGGCACCTTCGTGGTGTAGATTAATATAGTCCTTTTCTCTTCTATTCTTAACTTCTTTTTACTCTTATTTCCCCCCTCCCAGGCCCTATTGTGGGTCGATGAACTGTGCCCAGGTGAGCTATTCCCCCCTGCCCCCCCCCCCTAAATAAAATACAAATTTCCTTGTCTTACCAGCACAGCAAGTCTTTGTGTCTCTTCAAAGTCCCTCTTTATCTATTAATGAACATGTCCCAAATCTCTTCCCCTTTCTTGCCTATAGTGGTGAGGATTCTTTCAAAGGGATAAATAGTGATCACCAGGTTTACAATGTCATCTGTGTTTCAGATTAAAATATGAAACATTTTGTACTATACAGTACAAACACTAATGTACTGTACTTACATTTAATATTACACCAACAGCATCAGTAACTGTTCACCTCAACTTTGGGCAACACCAATTACAAAATGCATCATTTTGCTGCCAACTGATCACAAGCATTCCTATACAGTACTTTCATCTTGTCATAAAGACACTAATATCCTTAAACCTAATCTTTCTTGATTAAAATACACATAAAACATCAGCACCCAAACTGAATGAAAATACAAATAACTAGTAGAGGATTCTGCATCATGTAGACTGAACTCCAATGAAAACTACATTTGAAGAAGTAAAATTCATCACAATTCTGATGCAAAGGAGAACAATCTAACACGGACTTCTGGCATGTAAAGGGGAAAATGGCTTGTTGACATACCCTGTCTGGAGTGATTGCAGGACCTGCACTGATGCGTAGATAGTCATTAATGAGAGCATTATTTTCATCCCATACATGCAGTACTATCTGGCCAGACCCTCGAACATCAACCAATAATGAGTTGTTGGTGTTCCCATAGCTGACACCAACAAGATCAAATCTGTAAAAATTTATGAAAGATACAAGAATGGAACTGAATACTGTATTCAAATATCTTAGTCAATATATTTACATAATTTTCAAAAATATCAAGCTTAAAAAATTTAGTAATATCATTTCTTTAACACAATGTAGTGCAGCAGAAATATCTACATGCACACATTTAACCACATTCTTGCCATAAAGTTGTTATGCACATACAAACTTTCTTTCATATCACATAAAAATCTTCATCTTACATCTGAAACAAGACTTAAGATGAATTAACTGGTTTAATAAAAACAATAACTACCTTGAAGGTCTGAAGGTTGGCTGGGCATTAGTTGCATGGAAAACTCGGCCTCGATTGTCATGGTATGAGAGAGTAAGCTGTAGTGATGATCCAAGAGGCATCACACTCACAGATTCTCCTGGAGATACACTCATGACTGCTCCTACTTCAGCTTGCATGTAACTAATATCCTTAACCTGGAACAGAAAGCATTTTTCTCAGGTAAAATTCGTCGTCAATACTGATGTTCTCACATTAGTCAGTATTCATTTTTCAAGTTATATAATTTTCTCAATATGTACACAGTGCGGTAATCCACTAAGCAGCCACATCTTCATAATGACATACAGTGGTCCCTCGGTTAACGAGCACAATCCGTTCCAGAAGGTTGCTCGTTAACCGAAACCATTGTTTCAATGGGTTTTTGAGTAATTGGTTCCAGCTCACCGAAAATTGCCTAAATTCAACAAAAAAGGTAGAAAAGTACACTTATTTTGAGGTGTGTATGTTGAAGGCTCCTCGATAATGATGCTGATGTGAATTTGAAGTGGGAGGTGCAGGAGGAGAAGGGAGAAGAGAAGGAAGTGGAGGTGGTGGAGAAGCATTTTACTGCTTCTTGGAAGGTGAGTCACCTTCCATGAAAATGTCAGGAACCTCTGGACTGACAGATTCTCCACCATGAACATCCTCTCTCCTTCTTGAAGTGGAAGGCTGAGGGCTAGCATCTTGTTCCCTCTGCCTTTTGCCTTTTAATGAAAAAAGTGTCAATTGTGGTCTGTGGGGCATCTCTCCCCCTCATCATTAACTTATGTTTAAAGAAGGAGACCATTGTGTCCTCAACATGACACAAAGTTAGTTCAGATTTTTCCACATCTGGGTGCCTTGAAGCCAGTTTCCTGAACTTCTCCCAGTAGTAAATAACATCTTTCAACTCTGAAGTTGACATATGGTCATCACTTTCCTTTTCCTCCTCACCATTGTCAGCCTCTAACATCTCATCCAGTTGCTGCAAGTCTTCAGGAGTAAGTTCCTCCTCATGAGACATCACAAGCTCTTCGACATCATCCTCTTCCACTTCAAGGCCCAATGACTGACCAATGGACACAATCTCCTGGTCCAACTCTGTGTCATCCTGAAATCCCTCAAAATCATGGACTACTGATGGCCACAGTGCTTTCCATGAAGAATTGAGGGATCTAGTGGAGACTTCTTGCCATGATGACACAATCAATTTTACAGCCTCCAGGATGTTGAATTGTCTTTTCCAGAACTGTTTTAGCGTTTGTTCAGGATCAGTGGTAGTTGCCTGATGACGCCTCCTGAACATTTTCTTCATGTACAGCTTCTTAAAGTTGCTGATCACATTCTGGTCCATTGGCTGTATGAGTGCTGTAGTGTTGGGAGGCAAAAACAACACTTTCACAAAGTCAAATTGATACTCCAAAGTTCTGGCAAGTTCAGGGTCATGCCCAGGGGCATTATCCAAGAGGAGAAGAGCCTTTAAAGGGAGTTTATTGGTGGTTAGGTAGCTCTTCACATAAGGGCAAAACACCTCAACAGCCCATTCATTAAAGTGCTGTCTTGTCACCCATGCCTTACGGTTGGACTTCCAATAAACTCCAAGCCGTCCTCTTACCACTTTTTGTTGTTTGAACACCCTGGGGTTCTCAGAGTGGTAGACAAGCATAGGCTTCAGTCAGAAATCCCCTGAAGCATTGGCACAAAGCAATAGAGTGAGACGGTCTTTCATGGGTTTATGCCCAGGTAAAGAGACTTCATCTCTGGTGATGAATGTTCTTTTGGGCATCTTTTTCCAAAACAGCCCAGTTTCGTCCACATTAAACACTTGCTGTGGAAGATAATTTTCTTCATCCACCAGTTCTTTAAACTCCACTAAAAACTTTGCTACTCCTTCCTTATCAGCACTAGCAGCCTCACCATGCCTAACAACACTATATATGTCACTTCTTTTCTTAAATTTATCAAACCAGCCCTTGCTGGCCCTAAAATCTTCAAATTCTGTGACTGAAGAACCAGGTTGATCTGTCTTGAAATGTTTGTAAATCTCCCTGGCTCTTTCACCAAATAAATTCAGTAGAAACTGAATCACCTTTCATCTGTTTTTCCCAAATCCAGATGAGAAGTAACCTCTCTGTTTCTGCTATTAGGGATCTACCTTTAAACACTCTGGTAGATTTGTCTCTCACTTTCACTTCTTTAATTTTTTCTTTCTGTGCAAGAATTGTCGACACAGTTGATGTCGACATGCCATCTTCTTTGCATTGCGCATTTGTTCTAATGCCTTCTTCTCGTTTTTTTTATAATTTCCTGCTTAGTTTGGTTTGAAATCGCTTTTCTTAATCTCTTAGGCCCCATGCTGGATTCAAACAATCTCAACACGTGATATTTCAAGTTTAAACTTGCTGTAAATAAAGAATATTTTCTTTAAAATAACACTGAACTGCACTATATATTGTCAAAATGTAAAATAAATTTCAAAATGACCAATAATTGGCTTGGAAACACAGAAAAAAGCATTTAGTTGAAGAGAGTCTCAAGCAAGATGTTACCCCTACTGAAAAGACAGAGAGACTAACGCCTGTTTGGTGTGTTGACAGGCTGGATGGAGCGCATAAAAATAGTTTCCTTACCTTCAATTATGTTCAAGAATTGTTAAAATTACTAAAAAATTTAATATTAAACTTTTAAAATTATTGAATAGTATAAACTTCTTGATATTTACTAAAATAGTAAGGAATTTAAGCCCTAGAACCGATTACTGTATTGGCGGACTAATATTACAGCTGGTGGACCGCCAAATGCAAGCGAAAACATGTTGAGGTCGGCTCGTAAGAAACTCGTTAATCGAGGGATTGCTCGTTAACCAAAGTTAAGAATCTTATGGAAGGTAACTCGTTAACCGAAATCTTGTTAACCGAGGCGCTCGTTAACCGAGGGACCACTGCATTATTAAATTATTAAATAATTCTAATTATGTAATGACAGTTGCATGAAGACAAACTGTGTCACACTGTAAGATAAGAATTGGTCATTGATATAAAAGAATGGAATAGCATGAGGAGGGCACTGGTGATAAGTTCTTTTAAGAGGTGGCTTAAGGTTATGGCAACCTTTTCTAATTACTTTCGTTTTCTGTCTACCTATAGTAGTGATATTTAATTTAGAAATATATTGTCAATTATTTTCTAGTTTAGTATTGATGTTGTAATACAGTAATGACCCGGTTGTCCTCATTTCACACTGCTTGAGGATCAACCTTCCCCTTCTTAAAGTTACCATTAATCCTTTCAGTATATTGTTTAACTTTTATATCATGACTTTTATATTATCAATCTTTTCTTTTTCCCATTTGTATCATTTTTCCAATTTGCCGTTTCCATTTTTTTCTAATTTCCCTCGTATCTTTTTCTGCTTCTTCTGTTGTTCCATTTTCCTTCTTTCTGTTTTCCTGTATAATATTGAAGAAAGGTTTCACCCGCTTCTCCATAATCTAGTTAGAAAAAGTTACTTGTAATTCTTACCTCCACCAGGACTGCTAAACTTTGTGAGATGCCACATTTCTCCTTGATGGTGACGACAACAGTGGCTTCCCCAGTGATGCCGCCTGACTTAACCATGCCATCAGGACTCACAGTGATCACCCCCTGTTTCTTGCCTTCACCCTCATCACATCTTTCTATCTTATAAGACAGTTGTCCATCACCATCCCTGAAATATAAAACACTAAATCAAATCTGAGGTAACTATTTTTACTTGTGTACAAAGAAATGTATATTCCCTTTGTGTGTTTGCCCTTAGGACAATTATTTCTTTTACCTGTAGTATTGTATATATATGTGTATGCGTGTGTGTGTGTTTACACACACACACGCATACACATACTTTATTAATAGAGCACAGACTTGAGGGTAGACTCACATTTTTAATAAATTTGTTTTTGATTATTTGTGAGAGGATTTTTCAATTATTATTTATTTGTACTGTATGTGATGTGTTGTGTGTGTGTGTGTGTGTGTGTCTACACAAACACACACACATATTTACAATACAGGTAAAGGAAATTACTGTCTCTTAGAACGAATGACTCCCTGTCCCAGCTGCGAAAATTATGGCAGCTTTAAAACCACCCACAGACATTCTTAGGTACATCCAGGGTGTCATCCGCGAATAACCAAGAACTGTGAAGTAAAAATCCACGAACTTGGGGGGCATACTGTAATTTCTTCTTTGGGGTAGGTTATATTTCTTTCCTTGCTTAGTCAAGTTTTGCTTCCACACACTCACAAAAACTCAGCTGAATGTTTGTTATTTCTTAAATAATAAATTTAAAGAAAATGTCACTTCATACACACTTTAAATAAAAATAAATCAATAAATACTGTCTATTTAGAAATTAGGTTTTATTTCCTAAAAGTGAGTTAAATTGGTTAGTTGGCATTTTTCCATGGGTCTTGTGAAAACAAGCAGCATCTGGCATAACTTACCTCCAATCTTTGGTTCAATTTGACCAATACAACTTCTCAAAAGACTGAACAGTATTTAAGGCATTTCTTTTATTTAAAACATGCATACAATAATGACTCCAGTTTTGTATTCAAGAAATAAAACAAATGTTTAGCCGAGTTGGTGCGCATAAAAGTAAAACTTGACACTGAGCTTGTACGCCTTGGGTACCATGGTTGACCTAGGACCCAGGAAACCAGAAAATCCTCAAAACCTGTTCAGTCTTGATCACAAGAATCCTTTATTTGAGGATTTATACCTGTTAAGATTATTTTACTTAATGTTTTTCTCAAATATAAAACCATTATACACAACCACAAACTTAGTAACTGATCCTTATGTTTTTAAATTCCCAGCACAATAAAACCCAAAACAAGAGAACAAAATCACCTGAATTAAAAATCTTTTATTAACTTCTCTTGTTAACAGGACAACATAAACACACACTGACATAACTGTTGTGTTACACAAAAACAATATAAAAGTTTGTAGGTTCCAGGGTGGTAAGAAAATTATAGTATTTATAAGCAGAGGAAAAAATATTGGGTAAGAAATCAAACACCCAGTTCAAAGATTTGTACCACCAGTATGTTATAGCTCAGTCATGTCTCCTTCAACTGGACTTACTTTAACCTTTAATCAGTGGCTAAGGAACTGCCCCGCCCTCCCATATATACAAAAATATAACACAGGTAAAATGTTACTTCCACCGATGACGGCCGCTCTTTAACAGTTAACTAAATGCCCAATAACTACAATTTGAAGCAGTTAATTTTTCCCCAAGGTGTTCCTCACATAGTCAAGTGTCCTCCTAGTTGACTTCACTTTTTTTGGCAGTCAAGGTAGAAGGGACTGGTTTACTAGCCCCATATGTCCTGGGATGGTGAGTTGACCAATGTCATTTACTGTTACACTTCTCCATCTCCTCAACAACTAGGGCCTCACAAAGAGAAGTCTCCTTTTGGATAATTATTCCCTCGATGACTCTAAGATTAAGATAAATTTACGCACGTACACACACATTGTCTCGATAAGGGTGTCAAAATCCTTCGTCTGTTGTGCCATACTGTATTGTCTAACACAATATCATAGATACTTTTTGGAGCGAGTGTACCAAACAGAGGGCCTGGTAACACCTGTAGAATGAAAAAGGTATACCAATCCTTTAGTGCCTTACTGTATAGTTCATGATACAGTTCTACTAAAAATTAAATCTTTGACTACGTAAAATAAAAATTTTCATCAAACCTTTCAATTAAATACTTGACTCTTTATATGCCTTTTGTTTAATATACTGTACCGTACTTGACTGTATAACTTTCAATTATTTGCAACAAATTACATTAAGTAAGAGACTGAATAATATTAATAAGAATAAAACACACCTGTTGGTGGTTATCTTGGCCTCTGCATGTGGGGACAACAGCAGGTGCGATGATCCATCATCTGGATACTTCAGTTTCAATGATTCAAATACCTGAAAAATAATGGAATGATCCTCAACTCCCATTTTATATCAGAGAGAGGAATGAGTGGCCCACTTTATATTATCAGCTGAGGACACTAGGTGTGCCAAATGCAGCTGTTAAAAGATAAGGTAATATAATAAAAACAGCCAGCCAGACGACCAAGCAACCAGCTTAGTATCAGTCTACATTAATCGGTTCTAGGTTTAAATTTCATTATTTTTAAATATCGTTTATAAATATTCAATACCTAAAAGCTTATTCGACTTTTTAGTCATTTAACAATTATTGAACATACTGGCTGCAAAGAGATTAGCTTAACGCGCTGCATCTGCGCTCTCTTAACACAGCAAACAGGCGTCAGTTCTCCTGTTTTCACTGAGTAACATCTGCTTGAGACTCTCTAACTAAAGCTTGTAAGGTCACAATTAATAATATTTGAAATTATTTATATTGACAATATATAGTGCAGTGTTACTTTTTAAGAAAAATATTCTTATTTACAGCTATTTAACTTTGAAAAATGTTATTGTTTGAATCCATAAATAAGATCATGAAAAGTACTAACCAAATAAAGGAACAATAAAAACACGGTATTAATCAACAAAGAAGTCAAGGGCGGTTGTCGGCATCAATCAAATGACACCTTTGCAACAAAGACAAATTTGTCGAAGTGAACGTAGAGATCTACAAGAGTGTTTAAAAGAGCCCTAACTGGTTCTGAGGTTATTTATCTGATTAGGGAAAAAACAGAAAGGTGATTCAGTTTCAGATTTACTTGTGAAAGAGCTAGGAGATTTATAGCTGATGGAAGACAGATCAACTTGGCTCATAGAACAGAATTTGAAGATTTCGCTGAAAAGGTTGGTTCGGTAATTATAAAAGAAGTGATGATGGCGTTATTAGCAGAAGCTAAAGGATAAATATAAGGTACAAAAGTTTTTACCAATTTAATAAACTTACGGAAGAAGAAAATACCATATAAGTGTTCAATGTTGATTTAAATCTGGCTGTTCTGGAAAAGATGTCAAAAGAACATTCATCATCAAGGATGAAGCTTTACCTGGGCATAAACCCATGAAGACCTGCTCACTTATTGTTTGGTGCCAATGTCGTATTTCATCAGTTTGCGTTGTTCATCACTTGAAACCCCAGGAAGTCAAGCAACAGAAAGTGTAAGAACAATGCTTGAGTTTATTGAAGTCCAACCGTATGGGTGACAAGACAGTTCTTTAACAAGGTTAGATGTTTATTCTGCTTCCCTGAGCCACTCAACCACCAATAAACTTTAAAGGCCTTCATGGATAATTGCCTGGTCATGACCTCGACTCTTGCCAGAATTTGAGAGCAATTTGATTTCAGAAAGAGCGGTTTCAAAACATCACATCACTATACAGCTAATGACCAGAATGGGGATCAGCAACTTCAAGAAGTTGCATGAAGAATGTTTAGGAGGTCACCAGGCAACTTCCATTGGACCTTGAACTAACACTGAAACAGTTTGGAAGACACAACGTCCTGAGGCCAAAATTGATTGGAAGCACCATGGCAAGAAGTTCTAATAGATTAATTATGAGCACTGTGGCCATCAGTAGTCCAGCGATTTGAGGGGATTTGAGGATGACACAGAGCTGGGACTAGAGACGAGTCCATTGTCAACATGGTCTTGGAAGGAGGAGAAGGATGTGAAGAGCTTGTGATGTCTCAAGAGAGGAACTTTATCTAATGACTTAAAGGAACTGGATGAGATGTTACGTGGTAGAGGCTGATAGTGGTGAGGAGGAATTGAAAGTGATGACCATATGTCAGCTAAAACAGTTGAAAGATGATTTACCACTGGGAGAGTTCAGGAACTGGCTTGTGCCACCCAGAAGTGGAAACCTGAACCACCTGTTGAGGACTCAGTGTCTCTTAAATGGTGTTGATTTAGTGAGGAGACACACGCCCCACAGACACAATCAGCCACTTTTTCAGCAGCGTGAGGAACAAGATACAGCCCTCAGCCTCCATCATCACAGGAAGGAAGAGGACAACCATGGTGGAGAATCCCAGTCCAGAGGTTCGACATTTTCATGAAGGACTCACCTTCCAAGAAGAAAATGCTTTCTCTCCCACCCACTTCCTTTCTCCCAGCCCCACTTCTAATGCACATCACCATCATCCAGGAGCCTCTACATGTTACGCCAACTCAGCAATCTTCCGTCCATTGGTTAGTTAGGAAATTTCATGCATGGAACCAATTACCCAAAAACCCATTGAAACAATGGTTTCGGTTAACGAACGTTTCGGTTAACGAACGACCTTTTGGAACGGATTGAGTTCGTTAACCGAGGGGCCACTGTATATAATAAAGGAAATACTTTATAACCATATAATTAGACATAAAGGGAGGGTAGGATGTCCAGGAGAAGCTTAAACACAGCAGAATACAGGAAATAAAAGTTGGGTCCCCACAAAGACAAACTCTGGAAGGGTTGGTAAAGAAATCCCACAACCAGATTGAATGGTGGGCTGAGGTCATTATACGGTTTTAACACCAACACTGAAAGCAACTAGATATGTCTATGAAAAGTTCAGTAGAGGCCAAGTTTGTCATACAGAAAAATGAAAGGATAGGAAGCATCTATTAAAAATTTTTGCTGGGTGGATGAAAATTAGGAACTTACTTTGATTTCTAACTTGTCTGTGAGGATAACATTATCTATAATCTGAAAGTGAGGATGGTTGGCTGGCACCCTGGGCTTAACCTTGAGAGTCACTGACACACGTCCTGGTCGCTCTGCCCTCACTCTAACAATACCATTGTTTTCTTTGGTCTCCAACAATCCATTCTGTAAAATCATTAATATGTAAGTCCTTTCATAATCAATATGAATCATCTACATACTGTACATAAGAAATAGAAAGACAGAAAAATAAACAGATTAACATAGAGTAAGTTCTTTCACGACACTTACCTTACGGTATATCCCGATGAATGAAGCAATTTGTTTGTTGTTAATGGACCACTCAAACAGCAATGGTGGAACAGCTGTGGCATAAGCTAGAGGATTCTGATAGTCTTCACTTCCAAGGGCATACAAGGGCATTGTTGTGCCAGTTTCCAGATGAGTCAATGGGGCATGAATACGAATTTTCTCAAGAGGAATCACATTGATAATCACGACATCCTGTGCGAAAAGGTAAAATTCCTGAATGCTTCTGAAAATTCTAAACATAGACATAGAGACTATGAATTGTATGTACATGAAGACAGTTATATTTATGAAGCTCCAAGAGGTTATGGCTAACTAAATATTTTCAGAAGATACATAATGAACAGCTGGCAGTCAATGTTATTAATGTTAGCAGTGCTGAACATGAGTAATTATCAGCACCATTGTTGTGAGTACTGTACAGTAATGGTGGTTTGAGTTGAAATGAAAACATGAAACTGAAAGTTGTAATAATTTTATAAATTAATAAAAGGATTTTGTTTCAGAAAGAATATCTAAACTAAACAATAATGCTTCTAAACAACAGATGGAAAGCCTTTAATAGTAGTTCACCAAGAGGGTTATGCTCATTACTTACCCGAGAATAAGAAATTTTTCGACCAGTTTCTATACTGACACTAACAGCCTGAGCCATCAGCACTGTTGTGCCCAGAGAGAGAGCAGTGACTATCCCTGCATGTGATGTGCTGGCAATAGTTTCATTCACCATGGAATACTCCACAACAGCATCTGGGTAAGGACCACCTTTTGTTTCCACCTGCATATATAATAAAACCAGTTCATTAATTCATTGTATAATACTGTACTAGGTCTTGCATACATAAATTAAGTTCCTACTCATAATCTGTTATCTAAATACTAATAATGAAGAACAATCCCAAATTAATTAATTTTCTAAAATGCAAGTGACCAATTCTTGTTCACAGTTTTGGTTTATTTAATTTTGATAATGTAACTTTACTTCTATGAACATTTCATTAATATATCCATATAAAATATACCCTTATTAATTTAGTGTACTGTACTGTACAGGTATAATCATTGTTTAAAAGTCACTGGAATAATCAGTTATCTGTGCTCCTTAACTTTCTAATATAATACAGTACAGTGTTCTTTATGACTACTGTATAAGTAATGTATTTTTAAAGAAATAATTAGTTTAAAATATCTTCACCTGGTACACAGCACCAATAATGAGAGTGATGTTCCTGGGATGTAACACCAGAGGTGGAAACACTTGAATAGGTTTGGCAGGACTGTAGATAAGGGCTTCCCCTATACCACCATTACCAGCACTGACACGTAGCGTAGTGTCTCCTACGTGACGCCCAGTGACCTCATACACAGCATTACCTTCACTGTTTACTCCCTGATATCTATAATGTTGAAAAGTTACATAAGTATCACATTATTAGATGCACAAAATCACCCTAAATGCAGGTACAGTAATTACTCAATCAGGAGTAATAACATCAGCACAGTACATAGTGATAAGAGGTGTAATTCAAGAAGTTACTTTATAATACACAAAAACATGAATTTCCATCACTGCTGAGACTTGAGGTCCCTAAAGCCCCTAAACCTCAACCTGTTCTGCTGTAGTGTTCCTCTACTACTACAAGGCTCTGTGTGATGTACCGTACCTTCACTTCATAGTACATACTCATTTACAAGTGTAGTTATTATTGTTATATTTATTAATGAACACAAGTTTAACTGTAACACATGTTCTACACCATACAGAATTAGTACTATTTTTTATTTACCAATAAACTTAAGTCAAGACAATGAAATGCACCAACTTTATCTCAGTGACACTCGAGGAATGAGCACTTACCTTGCCGTGATGATATTTGCTTGTGGATGAGGTGTCAGGTGCATGAGGTTGTGGGCAGGCAGTGGATGGCCCAAAGAGTCCTTTGCCAAAACTTCAGCCTCCAATACACCACCCAGTTCTACACGATCAACAATTACCAAATCCAGTGAGGCAATGCTTGCAATCTTGTGGTAAAAAAAAAATATACATATATATATCACAGAGCAGCGGAGTGAAAGAAAGTAATACTGTAGATACATTGAAAAATATATAGAGTATAGAGAGAAAGCAGCAACAAAAGGCACAGGTGGCAATGTACAGCCAATCCAGAAAGTATCGAGACCTCAGGGTTTACGGTACTGTAAGTGTATCTAAAATGTGAGTGAAAGAATTGTTGGGCAGACAGCAAATATAGTTTGCTCATGAAATATGGACATATTGAGAGAACAGTGAAATGAGTGTACAGTATTAGTCTAAGGCAGATGGTAGGTGAAACAGGGAAGACCAAGAAGCAGATAGTTTTAGTTCTGCTACAGGAGAGGAAGGACAAACTCAGGAGAAGACAAATATTTACCCTGATGTGAGATGTGGCAGGATTTTCTGCTTCTAAACAAACGTCTACAAGAGTGACTGTCAATTCTCCATCTGATATTGGCTGAACCTGAAAGAGAAATAAGTAAGTGTATAACATCTTTATTAAAATTTAACAAAAATATGATTAATATTCTGACACTGTTGTTCTAAATTTCACACTTCTTGAACCTGAAGTTTTTAAACTTTCAACTTATTATTCAGTTTATGAATAGGTATTTACAGTATAGTATGTATTGTGATTCCTATAATACATGAGCATACAAATGACAAGCTGTTTCCCATCAGAACATACAGTGTATCACAAACAACGTACAGGAAATAATCTACCAATCTATATATCAACCAAAAAATTATTGTATATGTGAATGTTAAAAATAGTACAAGTTCATATAACATCAATTTGTCCCCACAACCGGGCAGCAATTAAAGGTCAATTTAGGAAACAAATTGTCATTTCCTTAATTATCAAGAAAAAGGTAATATATGGGTACTTACAGTGACTATCCTTTCTTTATCCATGTAGGCCAAGGAAGCAACATCATTTTCTGCTGTCTGAAGCTCAAAGAACCCCGAACCTCCAGCTACTGTTAACTCCAACTGGAAAAAAAAATCAGTAATAGTAATATTTACCCAAAATTAAAAAATTGCCTGATGGCACAAATGTCTCTGCTGAACAGGTAAGTTGTCAAATATGTATGACTCTGACATAAGAGGCAAGACTGATGTTGCTACTTGTGTGTTTCACAACACTCAGACCAGCTTAATTATAGACAGTATATGGAAGGATATTCATCACAGAGAAACCTGACTGCAGGTCACAAGGACCCGTAACCTAACCAATAAGACCAGGGCTTATTAGGACTGGGCCCCTATCCTAATACAGTAGTTAAATTAACACATGGTAGAACAGGGACTCATAACCTGTCAGAGAGAAACCTTACCCTTGCTTCTGCCTACCTTGTTATCCTCATGCTGGTAGAGGACAGCAGATGATGGCTCCAACACAGCATCCTGAACCAGCTTGAGTGGTAGAGAAGCAGAGAGAGAAGGCAAAGGATGCTGTCTTGCTGCTTCAGATACAAACTTGTTAAAACCAGTGAGCATCACACTAACTAACACTTCTCCAACTTCCCCAGTTGGCTTTAGCATCTGCTTGGCTGCAATAAAAATGTAATTCTCAAGTTTTTGTTAAATACACATATGGTCAATGAAAGACATGTGTCCTTTTTTGGAGATAAGAGAGGAGGCAGAAGTATTCCCCTATATTACTGTACTTAGGTTACTTGGAGACAGCTTTAACATTTCTTGAGTGCCTCACCATACAGCACCCTGGCTGAACATGATAGTAAAATAAAGGGAATATAAATAACTGGATATGAATTACTAATTTTTATGTATCTGTTATAATGATTTATATTTACTCATAACTACAGTCAGTAAAATGAAGGAAAATATGAAGATACAAAAAGTGAGAAACAAACAAGTTGAAATACACCATGTAAATGAATTACAGTATTAGAGTAAAACTGAGCAAAATGGCAAGTCAGAAAGTAATATTAAAAATCTAATACAGAAAAACCTAAGAAATCATCGAAGAATTGTAGTAACAGAAGTATGCATTAAGATGATAAGGTATTTCATATATTGTGTATCTTTACAATTTTTTTTTTCTTTTTATGGGGAATAGCCCACCCGGGCACAGGTCATCGACCTACAACAGGGCCTAGGGGGCAAAAAAAATAAAAGTAAAGAGAAATTAAAATTAGAAAAGAAATAGGTTATACAGTATTAACCTACACCACAAAGATGCCCTTACTTTTGATGGGAAGACTGAAGCCCTGTACAGTGGAGACTTGTGTGAGGCTGGAAGGTTCAGCAGGTATACTTGCCAATGTTTCATCTGACAAATTCCACTTTAAAACCAGTGATGATATGTTGTCAAACTTAAGATTCTCCGAGTCAGTTACAATCACTTCCATTGAAAGGGGCTTATAGCAGTGAGCAACAGACTGGAAAAAATATATACATTACACAGAGTAAGAGAGAATGATACACTACGGTAAAACCCTCGAGTACCGGACCGCCTGAGTAGCGACACACGCAATAGTGCCTGCCTTGTGGGTCATTATTGTAGAGCGATGCGGCGTGGACCACGTGGTCTCGCTCACATCACAACAACATCGCCACACTGTACTCAGTCTATGTGTGGCTAGTACTCAGTGCAGAAGTGCCTGTTTTCTCGTGACATATAAATAACACACTGTGAGAACAATACCCAAGTAAGTACAATACATTTGGGTAAGGCCTAACCATGAAGGATGGTGTCAGTCATGGTGGACAATAATGCACAAATTTGGAACTCACTGAAAGCAAATCATAAGTGTGATCCACTTCATCTCCACTAAGTGAAAGTGGGTCCCATACACACCTGCATAATCTTCACTACCTAACACACGTCGCTGCTGCTGTGACCTTGAGATGGCTACGCATGTTGCCGCTGATTAATGTATTGAATCTTTATAAGTTGTGGGAAAATCATTTCAGTACTCTGATGTGACTTAAATAAAGGAAATACTGTATAATATGAAACTATAAAAAGACAATGTGGAGCATGAGTGGACAGTATTTGGTGTGGGAGGTGAACGTATGTATGGGTGAGTAGTGTTCTCCCAGTCTAATGTCAGGGCATACGTGACTTCTTTGCATCTCTGAAACCTTCTAGATTCTAGAACCTTACCTACATCTATAAATACTTTAAATAAACAACTGAATTTCCTGAAAATATCATAAGTATGATTATTTTACTTGAACTTATTCAGTATGAGCATAAATAAGCCAGTCTGTGTTAGTGTAATATGCTGGCTGTTGTGTCTCCCTGCTGATATGGAGGTCTGAGTAACAACGTCACTGTGGCTTAGTTAGTCCGGTACTCAGGGCCCCTTTTATCAACATACATTAATACAAGCTTTTATCTCACTCTAAATGCTCTGAACAAACTGTGTATTGTATTCAACTATTTCCCATTTATCTCATACATTTTCAGTGCTTCACAAAATGCTTTTTTTGTCAATTCTACAATAGATTAACCCTTAAATGGCAATCAACATCAATTAATGTTAGCTGTAGGGACAGTGGCCATCATCAATGGATGTATCTTGTTCCTTGTGTTCCAGTTTTTGCACATAATGTGGGTGGATGGTATAGGGAATCCTTATCCACTGTTTAAGAATTAATAAATACCACAAATAGATTCTTTCTCACCCCCCACCCCCCAAAAAAATCTCACTCAAGTTCATCAATAAATCCACAAAATTATGACGTAATCCCCAGTAATTTCCAACACCGTATTTAGGTCTTCCTCCGTACAATCCTCCAAATGCCCGTAGCAGTTTGACAAATCACCATTAACTTTTAAAACAACATAATTCTTCCAGTCTTTTCTTAGGCTATTTATAAAAGTCATTTTAGTGTACATAATATCCTGCACATTACAAGGTTCATATTTCCTTCCAAAAATAAATTTTTAACTTTATAATACACTCAAATAAATATTCATCTTTCCATTTATAAATTTTGCTAAAGGTTGTCTACATTATAATTGGCTAACTTACCACTCCAATCTCTGCCACAGCTGGACAAGGCGACACAGCAGCTACAGGTCTCTTGATAATGGCTGCCAAACTAATAGCATCTGGCAAGGCACAAACAACACTAAGAGTTGAACTAACCTGAGGGAGAGATCATAATGCAAATGAATGAAATGTCTATGTTTAAATTCACCTACAATGTTCTACCTTAAAAACTAAAAAAAAAATAAATACAACTTTATCATCACTATAAAATGAGATCAAGATTTTCCACATTACTGCACTAAATATTGAATTCCTTTAGCTGCATTCTTCTTGATTAAAATGTGAGACTAAGTTCAAACTGACAAATATTTGACATGGTATGAAGAGATATAATATGAGGTGTTCAGTGGAAGAAGGGCAAATCCACCTTGGTGCATAATCAACCAGCAGTGTGAGATATCGTGACGTCACCCGTGCAGCCAACGAACGGCTGGGTGTGTGTGTGTGTGTGTTTAGGATACACCGTCACCTACCTCAGTTGTCATGTCTTTTCTAACTTTCAGGTGAGACACGAGAGATTTCTCAGCAAATTATTCAATATTATCATTTACTAGGTGGTTACTCTTGAGTGTGAGAAAAGGTCGTGCTCATGTGAGGAAGTGTGTTTAAACATACCCTGAAAGTAAACTAAATCTACCATTTTTTATGCCAGTTACATCAGAACTGTATGGTGGGTTGTGGAGATGCACAAAATATAAGCATCATTAACTTTAACTGTGATTATCTCAAAATGGAAATTTAGCATAATAGTCCTTCTTCCACTGAGCGCCTCATATATGAGGCACATTACAGGCCACAGAAATTCAATAGCAATAATTTTAATCTAATATCCAAATCATCAATGAGATTAATACCATAGATGAGTTAGAACTTACTAACATGTCTTCCACTGTAAGATCTAAGAAAACAATAAGGAGACAGTGTTTGTATTGTTCAGTGTTTCTTTTTATAACAATCTGATACATCAGATCTTTCATCATGATGAAAGATCTGATGTATGACAGACATAAATAAAATCATATAAAAGAACAAACAGCATGTAGACAACTCTATATTGTGGAACACCAGAACCAAAACTGAAACACGTTCAGTTCCTTATGGTCACGGAGATGGACAGAAGGTTCAGAAAAAAAGAGACAAAGACGACAACAACACACGACTCATGTGTAGCGAACAAACATGTATTGGAAGCATTAATGGTCCAATCAGTCAATAAAGACTTACACTTCGGGGATGAGGTAGTGTTGGTACAGGACTGTTGCCAACAGTTAGTGTGAGTGTAAACTCCCCAAGATCGTGGCACACTACTTCAATAGCGTGCACATCAGACTGTTTAACTTCATCCAGAAGCTGCACTCCTACTTTTTCAGGATCATCAACCTGAGCTGAAAGACAAAGCAAAATGAAGTAAACTTTTTGTATCAAATACCAAGAAAAAGTGGAACTTTTTAAACAAAGGTTAAATCGTCTGCAAATAATCTACCTATTTATACCTTAAGGACCGGTCCCATAATAAAACAGGTAGCTTGAAGCACAGTTCCACACAGGAACAGTCCTATTGTTCCCAACTACAATAGCACTTACTAATAGGCAACAATAATCCATATTACAGTTGTTGTTTTTCAGTTTTAATACAAGGCAGTACAGTACAGTACAGTACAGTTCAGTTCAGTACAGTACAGTACATGAGAATCCTTAACACACACTGAGACAAAGTTTTTTGTCTTCAAACTCACTTCTCTGTTCTCCTTCAAGTGTTTTCATCTTAACTTTGTTCTATAAGGTGTGGCATACAAGGCTAGCTAGAGGGTGAGTCATGATACAGATTATTGTAGAGGATGATACAGAGGACAGAGTTATGATACAAGTACTGTAGTTGACTCAGTAAATGATCATGAATAGGAAACTGGCAAGTTTATTATTGTAGTATTTATGGGTGAGTTGTATAACATAAGATGCTCAATTACCCCAAGAGATGATGTGAAAACACCAGATGATGATAACATGCATTAAATGGGAAACATATAAATAACAAAGTAACCAAGTAGCGACAGTTATAAACACACAGCAGTGCCAGGAAGGAGCAGGTGCAGCACCAACCTTTAGCAGTGTGAGTAGAGCGTTTGTTGATCCATGGAAGAGGACCACCCTCAAACAGAACTACCCTTGATGATCCCAAAGCCAAAACTGTCTTCCCAGATGAGGGGTTGGTAGGACGAAGAGGCCTGAAAAGATAACACTGTTAACTCCAAACCTGATTATTAAAATCTTATATTCAAACAACAAAAACAAATTTATTTAATCATCTAAATAACAAATAATGTATACTAAAATCCCTTATTAATAGACTGCCTAGGGTAAATGATTTGTCATTATCATTGAGTCCCTTAATGAGAGGTATACAGTCTGCCAGGTCCTTGTATTAACTCCTGAATACAGTACCACAAAATACAGATACCCTTTGTTTAGCACTAAATTACTTAACATTAATTTGGTTGAGCTATTAAAAAAAAATGACACCCTTCCTCGCTAAACGTTAGGTCAAAGTTTGGTTTCGCAATAGTTTGACTCAGTGAGAAGGGGAAAAAACTGGGGATGAGGTGGACTGGTGCCATTGTTACATGTAATGAAACTA
Source organism: Homarus americanus (assembly GCF_018991925.1). NCBI lineage: Eukaryota > Metazoa > Arthropoda > Malacostraca > Decapoda > Nephropidae > Homarus > Homarus americanus. Next base: position 457,906 of record NW_024717927.1, read on the forward strand.
TAAAAGTTGTGGAAAATAATTATATTACAGTAACCTAAAGTAGCTTAGAAAGAAGAAACTATAATATAAAACTATAAAGTAAGAAAATGGAAGAACACGGGAGTATATGTGTGTGTGAAGTTAACGTATTTGTGGAGACAGTGGGTCTGTAACTGTGTCGCCAGCCTAGCCTTGCTCCCTCCCCCAATGTGATGTGCTGGCATACACACACACATCACAGTACAGCAGCAGCCACACATCTTTGAGTCAGCTGGGTGACTGCCCGGCTGAACTGTGCCATGTCCAAAGGAAGGTTTCAGTGTGGAAGGAGCTATTTTTGATACATAAAATATGAACTATTGTATTTTATGATATATTATGTATAAATCTTATTGCTTATCTCAGCATTTTTCTTTTAATTTTTGATGTATGCAATTTGAAATGTATTCAAACTCGGCTCACTTTTTCATCTCTAAATCATTTAACTCTGAACCACATCGTACATACATAGAAGTTTGGTGTTAATAAATCAATCACCTAAGTTCAAAACTTTATAACAAACTCTTTAATTAACCAATGTTAAACAAGGGATTCTTGTATTTATTTACATTAAACCTGTACACCATAAAACACAATGATTTTTTTTAAACATAACAAAAGCTGTGTACTGTACTATTTTTATTAAATATTAACAATTGTACAGAAACTCCTGCATTACAATAAGGGAATTTTCTTTTGGTAATCTCCGGGTTTATTAACAAATAAAAATAATTCTGAACACTTGGCAGTATTCACAAAAAACTGGCGGCCCATAAAAAATTTCTGATCCCGTGATGCAGGAAAAATTTCCTGCAACTAAATAATGAAGCATCATCACCTTTTAACTTCCAGAATTATATACTCATACTTAGAAAGATCTCAGGCTGAAAATTAACAAATATTATGTTATCATATTACCTGAATGCAGCGACCATGGTAGATGCTGCCAGTTCCCCTTTAGAGCTTTTGTAAGAGACCTTAACTTCCGAGAAGCCCGGAGTCTTCCCCACAACTTCTAGAGTGGCACAGGAACCCTTGACAATGGGGGTCTTTACATCTGAAAATTAAGGACAGTGGAGTTCCCTCTCTTCAAACATTTCTGACTCCCCCTATTACTTTGTTCCTTCCATTATGCTCACATCCACCATCCACATACACACCCACATACTGTACAAAAGTCTATATGTATCCATGAATGTAAAATAGCCAATGACAAAATCAAAATATTTATGAAACATACCTGGCAAAGCAATGAAGGTGAGTTCCAAAGGCTCTACTTTTAGAGGCAACTGGTGACACACTGTGAAGGGCACCTTGGTGTCTCCCCACTGGGTGTAGGAGGCCACGTGTAGGGGTAGTTTCTCCTCAACCTCAACTTCAACAACACTCTCCAACAGAGCCAAGCCAATAGCCTCTACAATGTGAATCTGGACAAAATTGACAGTTATAAGAGTAAACACACTTCCAAAGTCCTCCTTCCTGGCACTCCATATTCACCCAATAATTCCTTTTACATCTCAGTCACCCAGTTTAACTTTCAAATCTCCTATAACAATCATTTCATCTCTTAGACTGAAACTTTTCATACAGTTACATACTGCTGCACTTCACAGCTAAGGGTTATATTTTTATAGAGACCTGTCATCATAGTTTTAATTTGTTTCTTACAATATTAACTTAGTAATTGAAATATTTATGATGTTCAACAGGGGGTGTCATCCATATTCATCTTGGGGCTATTAAAGTCCAATTGTTTCTTCATTAGGTGGTCTCAGGGCAACTGTATATAGTCAATCTAATTATTAGTACTGTATTATGGTCATGTTGAGGATGTTCTGATACAACAATTTAACATGGTAACAAGGTGATGGGATTCAGTTTTCTTCAGATTGGATCACAACTTGCAACAACTAAATACTTTTCTGTGTATTATTATACTAGTCGTCTTGACTTTTAGTATAACATAACAGGAAAATTTTTAGTGATCACCTAAAATTCATGTGTTACAGTAAGGAAGTAGTTGACCTTTAGTTTCAATAATTAATTTGGGGAAAGTTTACATTACACTTTACCACATATGGGTTGTAATCTCAATTCAGTGTTGCTTTATGACAACTAACCCACCTTATAGATATTATCCAGGAGGTCAGTAGTGTACCTTAATTATTTAAATATTCACTTGTACAGTATCAGTATGTTAAATTGTTCTACAGTACAGTACAGTATTGTTACTCTTGGGGTCCACTGAATAATGTGTATCACAGAACAAGTGTTTGAGTATCGTTGCTGTGGAAAATAAATTCCCACAAGGAGGAGGGTTTCCTGACAACCCTTTGAACCGAGAAACAGAATAGGTACAGTATATGGGGAAGATCTTGGCACAATAGTACAGGTAGTTCAGAGTTTATTAATACTGTTGATAAGGGAAGGGGGTCAAATTTCCAACACAATTCTTTTATTCTGATAAACATCATTTTGTGGCTGAGACTTTTATTTCCATCACATAATTCCACATTTCAAACACCCATAATTTTACATCCCTCAGTGTACCCTGCAGACTTCTCCTTTACCCTTAAATTCTTTTTGAAGGCTGAAAGCCAGATCATCCACATTCTTTCATTCATCATTACTTCAATGACTCTTTCTTCATGTTTTCATTATATCCATGCATATTATATAGAAGACACATATTCTATCTTGTTTCTTTTTTATAGCAAAAATACATATACACATTTATAAAAAATATGCACAAAGGTGTACACAGACACACACATCAAAGTCTACATACCTCAGCAGCATCTTTGTTGTGTGGGTTGAGCACCATGGCTGCAGTAACAGATACTGACCCATATGCCTTGGTTCTGCACACACCCATCTGTGATACTCCAACAACTTCTGTGTTGCTGCTGCTCCACAACACACTGCCAGAGCCACCCACAACCTATAACATAACAAACATTTTCTACAAGTTGCAAATAATATTGTTTTTGAACAGGAACATCACAGCAGCACACATATGGTAATAGGGAGACTGCATGACAGGCACCCACCACCACAGCAAGAGTAAAAGCATACATATTAGCAGACAATGATAGGAGAAGAATGAGTTTGGAAAGCTAAAGAACTTAAAACAAGAGCACATAAAGAGTAAAAATTCACACCCAGGTTTAATGCCTCTAAGGACCACCTCTGATGGTGTACCATTCAACAAGACTCAAGGCACTCAAGAATATCCAGAGGTCATCACAACTACAAGTTAAGTGGAAGACCATCACAAAGGCTTAGCTTTAAAAAATAATACCGTCAAAAAAAATTAAATAAACAATACAAAAAGGGTTTGAGGGCATTATGTCTCTCATGTGTAATGATTGTTTATCAGACCACAGCTTACAGCCCAGAGAACAACACCACATATAACAGTAAGTAGATGCCCACTTGGCGACCCACCCCACAGTGACAGTAAAACCTGACCCAGGAGAGGTCACAGACAAGGTACTTAAGTTAACCCTGCGATATGACCGTGTTACAACCACACCTGGGCAAACAGCTGGCCAGACCTGACCCAGGAGAGGTCAGTCACATTGACCCAGAGTCCTCACCGCCACGCAATTAGCCTAACCCGGTGACATGACCGAGTTAAAGAAACCACACCCAGCCGAGACACACCCGGGTGGTAATAATTAGGAAGCATTACCGACTGGTGACATGACCACACACCTAGGCAAACACAGCTGTCTAGACACACCCAGTTTAGTGCTAATTAGGAGAGGTCATCTGCCGGCTCTCCTCCAATATAAAGGCCCTGCAGCCCCTTCCACGGCAGATCACTTTCACATCACTCTCGACAGAAGACGGAGTCACGCTCGTCTCTATTCGAGGTCGGGAGGGAGACTTCCCTCCCCAACACCGCGTCCCCAGCTAGCAGAGTCTCCCACAGGAGACATAGTCCAGCACTCCCTTCAACAGCACCTGCTGGGCCTCCCTCAGGTCACACGTGAGTCATTGTCAGAGCTATCCATAGGGTGAGTTACTTACGGTGGGAAGTGTATTAATTTTATGTTTGTGTCCGAGAGTCAGTGTCTAGTAACATAAATATAATGTTCTAGTAACTTCGATATAATTTGCTATACATGTGTCTGTGTCATTGAGATAATAAATAAATAGTTGCACTGAAAGCGGTGTTTAGAGAAAGATTTCCCCTAAGAACGTATTTACAGCAAAATAACTAACCGGCCACGCTAGCAAACTTCCTCACTTTAGCCTTCCACTAAATATTCTATCTAATACTTTCTACTTAAATCCCCCTCATTACACCTCTTCCACTCAGTGCAGATGAGAATGAAAACTGACTTACAGAATACAAAGATGGATATCAAATAATAATAATGATCCTAGAATTCTTACTGTTAGGTTGAGACTGTAGACAGGTTTTGTGACTGGATCCCACGGCAGGACGGTGCGTTGTGGTATCACAGCAATGGGGTCAAATATCGATATTTCTTGGCTGGCCTTCAAAGGTGGAGTAATTTCTAAAATGGTGTCTCCCACTTCTATTGCTGTTAAAGTTGCCTGTGTATTAAATAACATAAGCAGTACTATTAATACACATAGACAAAATAAAATATCTAAATACTGTACAGTAGTTCTTGTTTTTTTAAGTCAATCTGTATTCAATCATAAAACAAACTTAAAATGAACAGCATCATTACTAATCTTAACTAGCCTAACCTAAACCAAGCTTACTTAACCTTATTTATAGTTTGGTTATATAATGATGGTAAATGATGTCTTAAATGAAATAGAGCAAATTAATAAGAAAAGATCTGACCAATCATTGTGGCCAGTCCCTAAGGTTAGATATACAAGCTTCAACTCACACCTGGAAACACTCACCTCACCAAGACCCTAAACTCTATTAAAGAAAATCATTACTGAGGCTAAAAAAAGGTACCGATAAACCACACAACACACCTGAACTTTAGTTTTTCCCGTCTTGATAGTTACACCATACACATAAGAGCCATTCCTGGAGACATATTCTGAAGCAAAGTGTTCAGATGGTACTGTTGTCTCCATTACTATATTCTGAAACACAAGGACAGAATAATGAAATTAATTCAGTATTCAGCAATTACCTTAACCATCACTTAAGATTATAAATGTGTTAACAGTACAGAAGTAAGATGTGTGTGAAATTACCCATATGCCATTAACTAAGCAACGGTTTACCTAGGTAGCTATATGGACGTTAGGTTAACAAGTCTTCACCACAAACTGAGATGGAAACAGTTAATAGAGAATCATAATTAACAATAAATAAATGCAACATTCAAATATTCATTACCATATCAATATGTGTGAAAATTAAGTACTATCTATACAGTATATCTTCAACCTATGAGCTGGAACCTAAAATTATTTAAACTAATCTACAGAACTTAAATTTGGGCAGTTACAAACACCAAGCTTAAAAATTACTAGACCAAAAATGTCAACAAGAAATAAACATAAATTTGATATGGAATTAATAAGCTTCAAGACACTTAACTTAGACCTGACCTACTCAATGCATATTTATGTTCAAAGGGCATCAAATTGACATCGTAAATGGCCAAAAAAAAAGTACAGTACTGTACTGGGTATGACAGGTAGAGTTATAATATAATATACTCACCTTTGTATCACAGTTAAAAAGGCACAGACTGTACTGTTAGAATTCTACCATGACAAAAAAGAATGTTCAACTTGAAATAAATATCCAGAGGTAATGTGGTAGTAAGATCATTCTAATCCAAATAATTACTACAGGTACTTACATCTGCCAAGAAGATTTTATTATCCTGTTTGTCATAGACGTTGACGATGAAGGCGTAGCGCCTGCCAAGAATAAGAGCTGGGTTGTTGTGGGGCTCAATGGAGATGATGAGATATGATGGATCTACAACATGTATGTTGGCAGTTGGTTGTTTCACCAGCTCTGAGGAGATCACATTGTTGTCTTTCAGAATCACCTGTCAGGATAAGATGTATTTCAGAACAATGATTCATCCCTATAAACAACTAATATCATACAAAAATATCCTATGCCATCCTTCCATAGCCTGTTCAGTCTGCAATAAACTTCTTACAAAATTTCACACTTTAATCCCAAAGCCTGAATAAAAACTTCAACATAATGGTTCTTGGGTCAAGGTTATATTCCAGTTGACAAAACTTCACACTTCAATCCCTAAGCCTGAATAAAAACTTCAACATATTGGTTCTTGGGTCAAAGTAATATTCCAGTTGTTGCCCTGAGGTTACCTGTGTTGTGCCTAGGGTTTTGGCCGTGATACTGACTCCGTCGTCGTTGAGCTCTGCAATTTCTGTATCTGCAACCTGTGTAGTACGAAGGATGAAATTAATTAAATTGTGAACTGAAGAAATTTAGGGCTATTAAATACTCTATTACCACAATAATAAAACTCTCCATTACCAAATTATTAAAGCAAACCTAGATACTGCAACTACAATGTTAACTGTGTGAGAGTTGTTGCACATTAGCCAGAGTAAGGTCCTTACCCTCCACAACAAAAGTCTAACTTCCAAGTGTGATTCTATTTACAATACTTCAATAACACATTATTCTCACAATTCACTTCTCAGTATTCTTACAGGCCAGTTCCAGATAAACTGTGCCACCAAAACCCTGATGGCAGAATAAAAAGTGCCACCTCACAGACAATGACACCATGTACAGAACTTGTGCATTAAATTTGAAGAATATTAATCAAGATACTGTACTGTAATGGGTTCTCCATGTTTTTCACACCTGGCTCCCTACTGGTTAAAGCATGAAATAAATTCAGAGGACTCATGGAGGTCAAACTTGGATTATAACTGCCTGTTATGTGAAAGTTTCATGAATGTAGGTTAAAGGGAAGTTAGAGATATAAACCAAATAGACAATTATTATATAAGAAAATAAAAACAATAAACACAACAAAAACAAAAGGCCTTTTGTTAGAGCAATAGAGTAACAACAATGTAATAACAACAATAATCATTAACAAACATCTACAAATTAGTTTTATAAACCTGAGCAAGGAGTTACACACCTGCAAGTAGAATTGTGATGCTGGTATATCAATGGTGGAGAGGTGTCCTTGTTTGAGCTGGAACACTGTGTACTTAACTGCAGTGTGAGGCAGGACATACACATCAGCTGGATCAAGCAGCAAGTTGGCTACAACCATTAGGTTCACTGATGATGGAGCAAGATGCTGTAAAGAATTTGGCATACAGTTAAACAACCTTTACATTCAAGGCAAGTATATTTTCAACTAATGTATATCCTCCATTTTTTGTAAGACTGGTAGGAAATTATATTGCTAAGACATGAGTCACTTCAGTCACACGTTCTAGTACTGTACAGATGATGTGCTAACAAAGTAAATTTTTTAGAAACTTGCATAATTTCATTAATCCTACCAGTGATTTACTAACCTTCTGCCTACACTTTGAAACAGTGCAGTTAAGGACAGAACCACCACACTGATAGCAGTTTAGAGAACTTTTTATCTTTACTATGTGTTGCCACAAAATGTATATAAGAACGCAACAAATATTAACTTGGTGACCTCTTTCACTGCACAGCTTTGTGTGCACCAACTGAAAAGTCACCCAGAAGGTAAAAAAGTATATGTGCATGATCAGAAAGTATGGCAGAGAGAAGTTTGTTGGGGAAGGACATGCTGCAGATGGGTGACGCTGGGTTGTGTGAAGCAATACAGTACAGTGAATGGACATGAAGGGCCTTGTGGAGAGGAAGAAACTGTAAATGAAGGAAGATTGTTGTTTTCCAGCCACCTGGCACCACTACTGGAGCACAGAAAGGTTTGGAAGGGTGAAAAGTAAGTAAAGAATAAGATGCAAGACTTAACCTTAAGCAAAAGACTCCTTCATTAAAAGAAAGGATAAACAAGGAAATGACAAAATTTGGAGAAATTGTATTACTTATGAAGGAATTATTCTAAGAATAAGAAAATGAAGTACAGTACAGTACAGTACATGTGAAAAATCAACAATGACAAAGTGGGAGTGTGGAGTAATGTTAGCAACAGCATCAGGGAAAACTGAGCAAGACCTGTCAACAGTATTTGGATGTTCAGCAAGATATATTCTACTGTGCAGCAGAAAACCCTCCTTTTTTATGACATAAAAAATAATTTAATATAGTAACCTTATATGCCGGGTGAGCAACCCTGACAGAAAGTCTAGCTGAGCCAGTTTGTCTTCCTTCAATGAGGGCCATGTAACCCATGCGACCACTTTCCTCAAGGGGGGCAATAGAGGGTGGCATCTCATATGGTGACTCATCAAAGGTCATGAACCTGCAGGTTAAATGTAAAGTGTAAATATCAAACAAAATTATCATTTAATATCATGTGGTAATTCCTCAGGAGTCAGAGACCAGGTGGCTTAACATGTAATCATAACAAACTACACAGTACATGATACATGAACTCACATTACATGGGCAAGAAGAAAAGTCCAGTGATCCGCAAAATAACTTGATGAAACAGAAGCTGCCGTCTCTAGCAAGTTATTTGAATTCTGAGTCAAGAGATTCTGCCCATTCAGAATCAGCAAAAAAAGCTGTGAACAAATTTTATTCTAATCCAATCAATGATTCAAATGACCAGGCTCTGTCTGGATATATTCATGAAAGTAGTCTATCAAATCCTGGAAGCCATAAAACAAAAGTTTGAAAGGCAATATATAGTAGTGTACTACAGTTCTTTGGTTATGAGAAACAACTCACTTGAGAACAGTCTGGGCAGCCACTACAGAGCCTCGGTCAGTCAAGGTCTGAAGATCCCATATCATTTCTATGCCTTCCAATGTAGTAAATTCATTACCTGGAAACAATGAATAATTCTAAATACAGTACAGTACAGGTATTATAAATAATGTGAAGTACACATACAGGTATGGGACTATTTATACAGCATGCTTGGAACCTTGGGAAAACCTTGTACAATGGCAGCAGAATATGAACTAAGAGCACAAGTCTACAGCCAAAGCTACTCGTGCAGATAGCCCACCACTGTGCCCGGAACGTGGGGAAATGTACGGATGGACCGGTGATTTATGCAATCTCTCAGAAATCCCGGAAAATTTGTTTCCACGACCAGAACGGAGAGATCTTCTTGGAATTTTTCTGGAAAATGCACATGATTCCATCCTCGGAAACTTGTTACCATGCTCAAAATGGAGAATTTTCCCAGAAGGCTCAAAATTCATTCTAACTACTGGAGAGTTCCGAGGATCAGAGATCCCGGCTAACAGGGAAATTACTGTACCAATATATCAGCCATTCTTAATTCGTACGATCCTTCACTGTGAAATCTGATTTTTTAATTTATTATTGTTTAACCACGTATGACCATCTCTCACATTAGGTATAACACGTCGTTACGTACGGAATGTATAATAAACTATAAACAACAGGCGTGGTCTATGAGTACTGTACATGAAAGAGGTGTAAGATGATCACAAACAACTATGAGATCATTTGTACAGTACAGTACCTAGTCCAGCTCTTGACTTACCTTGGTCATCATAAGCTCGTACTTCAAACTCTTCTGGCGCTTCTTCCACGTATAATTCTCTCGTTGTTGTCACGATCTCTAGACGGTGAATGGTATCAACAAGAACATCACAACGCAAAATTCCACCACTTCCTGCGAGTCAAAACCAAGATTTATTTGGCTAGTTTAAGATATAAATATTCACAGTTAATCATACTTCAAATGGTCTTAAAGTGTCAACCAAGTAGAACATAAATAATCCTGATGAAACCTTTCTACTCAACCTCCTCTACACAGAATTATCTCACTCTCCTTCCAAATGTTCCTTTAGCTCATCATTATTCTTCCATGTAGCTACACAATCCTGCCTGCATCACTCATAAACACCTTAAGTAACCTTTATGCTCTTCCATTTACACCATTCAACACACTTTTCCGTATCACAAGTACAGTACCGTCAATTGTATCACAACCAGTCGAATGATCTTTTACAGCTTTCAGTATACAGTACAGTACAGTATGTCCAAAAGAGAAGTGGGACATGTCGGAGTATCAGAAGACAATTCAAGAAATACTGTAGTGATAAAGCATTCAACATTTATGACTAGCACCACATTCCTAGACTGTCTGATCCACAGAATAGGTAACACCTTTAAGTTCAGTATTTATAGAAAACCTACTAATGTGTGTTCATATATTCATTATTATTCTGCCCACCATAATAGAGTCAAACAGTCAGTATTTTCAACAATGTTTTTACGTGCTTTGAGAATTTGCAGCCCGGAATTCATTGATGAGGAATATAAATATATCTGTAATATTGGCTTGAACCTTAAATACCCTAGATCTTTCATAGACAAATGCCTGAACATTAATAAGAAATCTTTTTATAGAACCGATCCCAAGCCCACCCATGACCATAAGAATCTCTTAGTATTACCATTTCACAAAAATTTCTCTCAAATTCCTTTACAACTAAAAACCTGGAACGTCAATGTGGCATTTAAAAACTCATGCACTGTTAAACAAATGTTAATCAAGAACTCCCTCAACAATACAGGTGGCTGCATTTATAAGGTTTCTTGCAAGGAATGTAATATGTTTTACTTAGGCCAGACTGGTAAAGATCTTGTAACTAGACTTAAACAACATAAATATAGTGTTAGGACAGGCCAGGAATCCAATGCATTGACTGGGATAATGCCTCCTCAATATTACCTTGTAATTCAATTGACAGTAGGAACATTATAGAATCCAGTCTCATTAAACATACCGAATCCATCAACATGAATTTGAGTAATGTTATGTACAAACTGGATAATTTCGTAATTAAGAAGATTTGTAACCAGGTGAGAAGGTTGGGTCATCTTACCCTCTGACCTGACTACCAACTACTGCGGTGCTTTTTGAAGATTAGTCGGGTCACTACCTAATAACCTGACTATTGTGGACTTGATCTTACCTTCCTCTACTGTATATATATTTGCCTTGTTAAGTATTTCTCCTTAGTCTGTACTCACCCCTGAAGATGTGAATTACACGAAAGCGCTTGGGAACTTTGTGTTTTCTTTTTCCTTGTGGTTATCAGCATATATAACATAACTTGTAGTCTCACCCAAACATAATTGCAGTCATATAATCAACCACTGTAGTTAGCCCATTAAATGCAGACTAGCCACATATGAAACAGTCAAACAGTCTACCTTTCAGTCCACTGTGATGTGTCATACATGAAATGAAAATCTTTTGTTAAATGTGACAGATTGTGATACACTTCAGACCAGCCACACTGAATGGGTTAAAAGACTGACAGAAATAATTACCAGAGTCTTGGGCCAGTATAATAGCCGTTTGTCTGGAGGGAGACCGGCTGATGGCAGACACCTGTACCTCATTGGCACAACCATCCTCTATAACCTCAGTGAGCAACACAACCTCACTTCTTGAGCACGACCTGCAACATGAACAACATTAACTAACACTACAACACCAGTAACACAACTTAATTTGGGTATGACAGTATTGTATAAGTTGCCACCCTCTGTATCTGAAGAATTTTATCTTAGCAATCAGTAGTTCAGACAATTCTATAACACTTTCTTCTACGACATTTCTCTCGCAAAGGTAAAATTCTTGAGATTCATTGGGTGGTAACTTATACAAATTTACCTTAATTTCGGTAATTTACGAGTAAACTACTACCACCAGAAGGAGTTGTTCAATTTTGTTCATTTTTCCAATGTTTCTTATCAATTTAGTATGTATTCTGAAAGAGGCAACTACTTTTTATTTTAATTATAAGTACTTTTTACATTTTTTTTTTTTTTTTAGTTCTTCTCTATGATCATAAATCACCTGTAGTGGGCAGGGTAAGAAGGAAGAGGGAAATTGTGGGGGTAAAACACAGTGAAAAACTGATCATATGACACTAAAATGATGTGTCTATTAGCTTTGTTCATGAAGATATTATTATTTACCATAAATACTCCTCCAAAAATCTGCTGTCACCGCGTGTTGTCTGTTAACAGCCGAAAGCTCGGTCCTGCTCTTGTCCCCCTCAAAATGTAAATTTAAGCTTAAACAATGTTGCTTTCATTGGCACCAGATATCAAAATAAGTACTTTCTGTTTAATACAGCAGGGGTCTAAGGGAGGAACAGGGCCCCCCCGGCTAGGAAGGTTTCTTTGGTTGGCTAGATCAGAGGGTCTAGTAAATGTCTCCTTTTAAAATACTTACTATAATGATAATAACAGGTGTGGAAAATAATAAAAGAAATCGAACAGCTCCTTCTGGTGGCAGCAGTGTTCTATACATTACCCTAACTTGGTGTATTTATAACAAAATTTAAGGAAACCTCATGAAAATACTACATTGTAAAATATTGAATTCCACACAGCCAACACAGCCCAGAGATGCCTTATGAGACTGCATGATATTAATACTTGTTTCATTTACTGTACCGCTGCTGACACACACCGGTAGTTTAACAAGAATGGTCACCAGTCATGTCTAGGGGATCCATTTTCAATGTGTACAAGCTTTCAAAAGTTCATGTGTTAAAATAATTCAGTGAGCCACAAAATAAACCCCATAATAACGATTACAAATTTAAAATATAAGAACACGATTTCCTCACCACTGGTAACAGCCACCTTCAAACACCTTCAGTGTGAAATTTGAAGGAATTTCATGGTTGTAGGGAAGAAGAACGCGTGGTACATTAAGTTTAGAGGCCAAAAGGGGCAACAAACAACATATTAATACACATAAGTGCAACGTTTTAGGACTAGACAACATCATAGCGCCCACCATGCCTCCCAGTCCCGGAGCGGTTACCCTTACACACACAACTCACATCTCCCTCAATTCTTACGTAAATAATGTTAGAACAAATTCAATTACGTAGTTTATAATCTTGTCATAGAAATATTATCAATTATAGATAAAACTGTATTTTCTTTTGTGTACACAGATTAAATTAGGATTTTCATGAAGAAATGCGATCACAAAACACAAATCACGTGTATGATGACGATATGAGAAGAGTAGCTTATCTTTAGCTTATTTCTCATTAGAAACGACAATAAAATCAACAGAAATTAACGAGATTTGCTAGTTAATTTATATACAATGTACAAATGAAACACCCAAGGCACACACACGGTTAGTGTCCTGCTGGTCAGTGCTAATAATTTTATGATTACTATAGGAAAGTTGCTACATTCAATAACCATTTATTCATTATATATAAAGACAATATAAAGAACGCTTCTGGAGGATATAATTATCGACACAAAAAATACAGATGTTGTTAGATAAACATTGAAGTATTTGGAGTGTATCACTGACTCATCTCATCTCCTTGTATACAAACCAGACGTTAAGGCTTCGTCTATTCGCGCCTTTGTAATTTGAACATGAAAATATAATTTTTGATTTGTCACTTCAATTAAAATAGTTCTCAACCGATGTTTTACTGTTCTGAAATAGAAATGAAATTAAAATATTATAAAAGTATAGCCTGACCGAGAAGTTGGATTTGTAAAATTGTCTGGTAAAACATTCCCAGTTCTCGTTGTGCTTCATTAGTACAGTGCATATTAATGCTATTATGTTAATGATCTATTTAAATATATATATATATATATATATATATATATATATATATATATCCTGGACGAAGTTATTATAGCCTAGGAGTAACTGATAATATTGCACTGTACAAATTGATATACCCAAATCATGTCTAGTCGTCTCTAGAAATATGCCTGTTGCAGCGAGGCGATATGAATGAACAGTGGACTTGGTAATGTTAATAAACTGATTTATTGGCTTCTATATTATGATAAATTACTTCTAATAACCTAGACTACATTCAACCGAATCATATACCGTAAAAAATGTTAATAGGTGTTAAGTGATACAGGGAACAGTGGTAAGTGAGCACCTTGTAGCGTACTGTATGTGGCCAGTTGTCAATTCTCTTTAGTGGTCTATTATCTCTTTGTATGGGCACACAAACGTACGTACATGTAGATACCTTCACTCAGGAATGAGGTAGGATAGAAACTCACGATGGGCTTTCTGTATGTATATTGTTGTACAGTGCAGTGCTTAGGAGTAACTAGGTGAGGAGCTGTGAGAGGTGTTGCTGGTCCAGCAGCCGAGTGTAGACTGCCCTCCCTGATGATGATGATAATGAAGTAAAGTGGCTGCTCTTCCTGGACAGGCGTGGCCGTATTTATACAATTTAAGAGGATCAGGATTTGGGGTGCGTGTAGAGCGAGAGTCAATCACAGAGGAGAATGCCAGAAGTACCCGGCACTCAGATCCTGGCGTTGCTACGTGTGGAGTAGGTCTACCAGCGTCGCTGGCTGGTAGGCGTGCGGGAGCTCGGTTGGAAGTTGTAGGGGAGGAGCCACTACAACCTCTATTTGTCCTGGGGTCGAGCCCAGCCGAGACATGGGTTCCTCCAATAAAGTTCATAACAAAGTAACGAAAGGGATCAACAGCCTGAACGGCTAGTGGACTGATAAACGACTAATTAAATCTTAATTAATCAATGAATCAAAGAGTATTGTACAGTCCTCATATCTGAAGGTTGGCGACCACAGTCTTCCACTCTAAACGGTTTTAGGCTGTTTTTACTAATCCTACAAGATTTTGCGGTGGACGGAAATAGAGTCCACAGGAAAAAAGTCATGACTTGTACACATTGACAACACAATATATACATGATGGCATTGCACGTAGCTTAAGATTTTTTCCTTGTCTTTTTATATGACTTTTTTCTTGTAACTTTTTTTCCTGGATTCGATTTTGCACCTCTTTCGGAACCAGTTTATAATTTCATTCATCTATCAAAGTCTCTGTATTCCCCTGTCCCTCCTACCCTCAACTTTACCCATTAATATTTATTATTATCCACTCCATCCGTAATTATATGACCAAAGTATCATTTTTCTTAGTAAATTTAATTTTTTTTCTTTTTTTTTACAAGGATTAGCCCACCCGGGCACAAGTCACTGACCCACATAGGGGCCTGGAGGGCAAAAATGTAGTACAGTGATCCCTCGGTTAAAGAACACAATCTGTTCCAGCAGGTTGTTTCAATGGGTTTTTCGGGAATTGGTTCCAGCTCACCGAAAATTGCCTAAATTCAACAACAAAGGTAGAAAAGTACACTTACTTTGAGGTGTGTATGTAGAAGGCTCCTGGATGATGATGATGATGATGATGATGATGATGATGATGATGATGATGATGATGATGATGATGGGAATTAGAATGGGGGTGGAGGAGAAGGAAGAAGAGAAGGCATTGGGGTGCAAGAGAAGTCACCCCATGCTGCCATTTCACCCATAAAATTTTAGTTCTCTTGGTGTAATTCAAGATTATTTTCTTTAAATCAACACTGCACTGCATTATATATTGTCAATATGTAAAATAAATTTCAAGATGACCAATAATTTGCTTGGAAACACAGAAAAAAAAGAGTTTAGTTGAAGAGAGTCTCAAGCAAGATGTTACCTCCACTGAAAAGAGAGAGAGACTAACGCCTGTCTGGTGTGTTGACAGGCTGGATGGCACGCCAGAAACTAGTTTCTTTACCTTCAATTATGTTCAATAATTGTTAAAATGACTAAAAAAGATAATATTAAACTTTTAAAATTATTGAATAGTATAAACTTCTTGATATTTACTAAAATAGTAAGGAATTTAAGCCCTAGAACCGATTAATGTATTGGCGGACTAATACTAAAGCTGGTTGACCGGCCAGTGCAAGCGAAAACATGTTGAGGTCGGTTCGTAAGAAATTCGTTAACTGAATTTTTGTTCGTTAACCGAATTTAAGAATCTTATGGGAGGCAGTTCGTTAACCGAAATTTCGTTAACTGAGGCGTTCGTTAACCGAGGGACCACTGTAGTAATAGTAATAATAATAATAATAATAATAATTCAAAGTAAAAATAAATATAATGCAAAATACAAAATTGAAAATAGAATAAAATAATAATGATAATACAGTAATAACACTGTAATAATAATAATAATAATAATGAAGCACAAAGAAATACACAAATGAAAAAAGATCAAGAGTAAGAAACAATACAGTATATGTATGTTGTGTTGTCAAATAAAGAGAAACAATTGGGCCCTGCAATTGTGTGTAAATGAGGCAGAAAGTCAGATCATCAACCTGGGACTTGGTCACAGATGGCAGCAGGGTCTACCATTAGACAATACGTTATGCTTCCAATATCTTCCCAGGCGGTAGTACCTCCGTTTGGTACTGTATCTGCCTACTACCTACTATTTTTTTTTTTTTGAACGTGGCCTCCAGCCTCCCCCAATAGCCACACCTTCGCTGCCATTTTACTGCTACCTACTACCTACAGTATTTCTCTTAAAGTTTTTGTTGACCTTAGTACTTCTACATTTACTTTTCAGACTGTGTACTCACTGTACTGTAATTTAAACATTTGACTGTGACACCACATTTCAAAGGCCTCTATCTCACCTCTCTATGCTGCATGGCAAATATTAAAAACTCAATTATGCAGCATGTCTGCATGATGGTGTATAGACCAAAAACTTATAGTAGCACATAAGGAGATTTGTCAAAAAATTAGGTGAAAAATTCCAGTACAGTACAGTATATCAGCCTTCCCAGTCTGAGGTGGCAGGATGGGTCCTTGCTGCTCTCTCCAAGGGGGTTTCAATAGGCCATTGACACAGTCTTTTTTCGTTCACTGGTGAAGTTCCTGCCTGATTTTCTTTTTTGTGACCTCCTTTCACGTTTCTTCAGCGTGGTAAACAAGGAGTGCTTCCAGTATTAAGAATGGGAGGCCATGGAAGCTCCCAACTGCCATGTCTCATGCAACACAAACCTCTTCAACCTCTGCAGTGCTGCAAATGAGGTCAATACTGCTGGGCCTCTTTCATTGTCTTTATATCACTCTGTACACACACACACACACACACACACACACACACACACACACACACACAGTACAGTAGATTACATGGCTGCTGAAGAGTGAATATAATGCACTTACATTATCCCTAGAAGTTTCGTGAGTTTAATGTGATCCGAGTCAGCAGCTTCCAAGAATTGTTCGTTCCTGAATATCTCAATTAGCTCAGGAAGTTATTGGTGGTGTTGGTTGTTAAGTAATATGTAGACTACTTCACTGACGTCATCATCATCTACCATGTCGTCGGTAGTCACATCAGGATCCCTTATCACCTCCAGGATGTCGTCGTTGGTGGTCTCGGAGAAGCCTGCAGCTGTAAAGCTCTGCGCAGCTTCTCTGGCAAGGTCCACTGCTACTGCAACAGTCTGAACCTCACCAGTCACAGATTTACTCTGCCTAACGGCCGGAATGCCTTGCAACACATGTCTCCATGCGTGACGAACAGTTGCTACAGACAGCTGATCCCATGCCTCCACCAAGAAGCCCACAGCTTTCTTGACGTTGAATGTTCTCCAGAATTGTTTTAAAAGTACTTCTTGCTCTGCCAACTGTTGATCCTCGTCGTCTTCGCTCTTGCTATCGGTGTTGGTGTCACTCAGGTTACGCAACTCTTCCTTGGTGTTGGTGTAGTCGTTCAGGAGCTTGAATTTTTTAGTAGAGAATGCAGCTTTTACATTACAGATTAACTCTTGGTCCATGGGCTGTAATATAGATGTAGTGTGGGAGGAAGGAAGACAACTTTTACGTTGGGGTGACGATCTAACAGTAGGGGCGAGTGTCCTGGTGTGTTGTCCAGCAGCAACAAAATCTTGAATGGCACATTCTGTTGCTCACAGAATTTCTTCGCATCGGGAACGAAACAGTCATCAAACCAGGAGAGGGACAGAGTAGAGAACATCCACGCCTTACGAGCGGTCAGCCAGTGGACATTTAGCTTGGTCATGTCCATGCTCTTGTAGGCGTGCGGCTTGCGTGCTGTGTGGATCATCGATAACTTGAGCTTACAGGTACCGGAGGCATTGGTGGTAAACAGAACGGTGATGCGCTCCTTCTGCAACTTCCGGCCCCGACACTTGCTGGCATTCTTCACAACGAAGGTCTTGGAAGGTAGTTTTTTCCAAAAAAGACCAGATTCGTCCATGTTAAACACCTGGTCGTCGGTGTACTGTCCTTCCTCCATAATCTCACGTAAAAACGGAGGAAATTCCCTAGCCGCAACACGGTCAGCACTAGCTTCTTCACCACCAAT
The DNA here is from genome assembly GCF_018991925.1 of Homarus americanus. Taxonomy (NCBI): domain Eukaryota; kingdom Metazoa; phylum Arthropoda; class Malacostraca; order Decapoda; family Nephropidae; genus Homarus; species Homarus americanus. Next base: position 476,223 of record NW_024717927.1, read on the forward strand.
GTTGATATTGGTGATCTTGTTTCTCTTCTTAAACCTCTGTAACCACCCAGAGGAAGCATTAAAGGGCTTGGGCTCTGTAATTCCCATCTTTCGTGACACTGCAGCATACAGTTCACGTGCGTACTCCTTAACTGAGCGCGTATCTACCGCCATGTTACGTCGCGCCTGACGCACCAAGTAGCTCACAAGTAATTTTTCTGTCTTGAGAAGCACTTGGTTGTGGCAATACTTGATCATAGAAGCACCTGTAGACTTTGTGATGTTCATGTGCTCCTTTATCTTGGCTGCATCCTTCTTAATTGTCCTCATCGTAGACTCGTTAACACCATGCTGGCGCGCGAGATCAACCTGTCTTGTTCCTTTCTCCAACTCTTGTATGATCTTATACTTAATTTCATAGCTTAAGGAATGTCGTGTCTTCTTTGGCTTAGGGCGGCTGGGTCCAGGTAAGGAAAGGTTTCTCTCTGGGGGCGGTGGTCCGGCGGAAGCCATTTTACAGAACAATGGGATCAGGTATTCACGGTGTGGCCTGGAGGGATGAAACTGCCGCGGCTAGGTCGAGTCGTCTTTCCTTCCTCCCTCCCACGGGTGGACACGTCATATTACTTTAAACCAATCACAGCTAGCAGCGGAGGGAGGTAAGGATGCATGGCCCAATTACAGTCCGATACGTCATATGACGTCACTGATAACGCAACAAAGACACACACTGCGCAACCTACTCGCGCCGCTTACACAACATGGCGGATGGCGGGAGGTTTGGATCCAAAAATGGCGCGGCTCGCCAGCCGCTCTCCGCGTAAAGGGGTACACGCACCGCAGAAAGTGAGCATTCCGGTTTCGGCAGGGTACCGCGTAAATGTGGAAACGCGTAAAGTGGGACCGCGTAAAGCGAGGGTTGACTGTACAGTACTGTATAGTCAAGACCTTTGAACACTCCAAATGTGTGAAAAGATGAAATGGAGAATATGGCAAAATGCAGACCGAAACCCAATCAAGCTCATTTCCGAGACAAAATCTTTGAAACAAAGAAACCCGATGCAAGATATGGACCTGAAGCAGAGGAAGGTAGCAGGGATAACTTGACCTTAACAAATTGTTCAAAAGTGCACATATTTTATGCTAATTACCACACCTTCAAATGTAACTTCATGATTGTAATATTCTGTTTTGCAGTATAAAATTAGAGCAGCAACAACCCTTTGTGCTGACAGATACAATATAGCACTCTAATCAATAGGCATCAATGTTTTGTTCATATCATTTTCATCCAGCTTTAATACACTCTGCTCATGTAGGAAGACTTCAGCAAAACCATACCAAGGGGAGTCACCACATATTCAACAAAAATAATCTAAATATATATGAAAAAAGTTATTATGAGTCCTCACCAGATAGAGTAGAGACATCAACTGTATTTACAAATGTTTAATTTCTTGTGCTATTTTAGTCTAGTAAATGTTGCAATGTTTCCAAATGTGATTGACTCAATGTATGAGGGAGGACTGGAATGGTCTAAACTGAGAGTAACCACAGCAGGATCTGACATATTAATACTTATCAGAGTGATGTCTATATTCTTCAACATAATCAGAGTCACTCCGAGATAAAACATGGTTTTGTATACAGTATAACCTAAGACATACAGGAACAGACACAATTTGTGAAAATTCATCTACTCCAGAAATTCAGAAAAATGAGGCCTTGACAAAGAGCCATCCATCCAATGATTGAAGGCCCTGCAAATGAGTAGTTTAAAATTCTTTCCCCCCAAAGTTTAAAGGAACCAAATTCTTCCATAAACTCACAATCAGTGTCTGGATGGCAGCATGGTAAAAGACAGCCACTAATAACATGAAGATAAAGTTAGTAGAAACTTTGATAATCTCAAAGAAAGACCTGACTATATTACCAGGCAATTACCTAATGTTTAATAGGGTCAAAGAATATATCAATGCCACTCCACCAGCAGGAGTTTCTATCCTTGATGATAACAGTATATAAACTAATGAAGGAGTTTCATCAAGAGCAGCTTTACTAAAGTTTATTCCTAACTCAAACAACTGGGTTGCAGTTATACAAAGAATATCAAAGTCAAATTCATTAATAGTAATCAGTTCATTTTGCATTGCTCAGACACTGAAGATAACTATTCTTAATGGGACAAGATAGGGTTCTAAAATTTTTCTGAAAAGAAATTAGTTTTTCAATCACCCTCTCACATTGAAAGTCCATTACTGGGCACTGTGCTTGAGGCAAATTTGGCCTCTCAGGCTAAAGTCAGAATACCAATTCTTGTGTCATGATGTCCTCCTGAATATATAAGTATGGCAGATCCACTAAAAATACAGTGTAGTGAATTTGATGTGAAACCCGTGTAGGTTTTTGTAATAATTTATTCACAGATGTCTTATGTACAGCAGTACAGCGTGATACAGATGGCGGACACAGATGCAATGAGACAGGGACCAGTGATACAGATGGCTGATACAGGTGCAATGAGATAGGAAACAGTGACACAGATGGCTGACACAGGTGCTATGAGACAGGGACCGTGTACGACCGAATGAGATAAAGGCAGTTACAGAGGGAGTTTCGCATCAAATTCACTCTCATTAATACAACATCTTAAATGAATTGTAACATGGAAACTATGCAGAATCTGACATTTTACTATATATATATATATATATATATATATATATATATATATATATATATATATATATATATATATATATATATATATATATATATATATATATATATATATATATATATATATATATATATATATATATATATATATATATATATATATATATATATATATATATATATATATATATATATATATATATATATATATATATTTCTCAAATATTAAAATAAATCCTCAGTAAATTATTTGCAAATATTTCCATTGAGATTAATCAAAAACTGATTCTAGAAATTCCCGTATGTCTGTCGACCAATCAGGATCTTTCAGCCCAGCGTGACCTACTGAAGAATACGTTCAGCCGCACTTCTCCCTAAAATTCATCACAGGGATAGTGAACAGGTTGAAAATATATCCATCCAACGTTCTTCCTCATCCACACGAGTATCGTCGACGTTGAGGATACAGACATATCTGGCAAGTATCTGAGGTGGGGGATGACCTGTTTGATAGCTCCCTACTACCTACCTATACAGTACTGTACTCGAGATAGAAAATGTACTGTATAAGTTTCTACTAGAGTGAGTGCGCGGACATAGGAACCGGTTATGGGTTACACTTTCAAACAATTAAGTCATAGAGCTGTGATCAACTTTAAACAAATATGCATAGATACCATCAACAAGTTTTATATTATACAGTACAGTATAAAAATAATGTAATCATTTAGTAATTTAATTTCTTTGAGATTTATTTTACAGACTTTAAGGAGATTATAAGTGGGCATATTTATATCAATTCAGTAAATTGAAAGACTTTGGATGAGTGAACAATAAGCAACATTTTGAACTGAATATCTTGAACAAATATGATGTGAGAAACAATGAGACTGACAGTGACATGACTGATAAATTATAAACCAAGGTAGGTTGGCCACAAGGGAGAGAGGCAGTTGACTATGATGGCCACAGGAAGGAGAGAGAGAGAGCTATGAGCAAGAAAGGAAACTGAATGTCATATTAGTGGTAATTTTTGGATGTCATTAGGATAAGAAATGTACTAAACCTTTTGAACATATGCCAGTTTATTATGGGACACCGTGGCCATACAAGGACAAGATACAGGGTACGGGTGGGTCACTCAAGCCTTCCTGAAACCCCATGACTGGCTGGCTCTTTACCATAGAGCTTTGAGCTCAATACCAGAACACATATCTTGAGGCCTCAATGACAGTGGACAAGGGGTTGTGATTCTGACTAGCGCTCATGAGCCTGGTGTAAAAGAAGTGCTAAATTGTACAAGTCCCAGCAAGGCAGTGGGTCCCTCACCCTCCAGATAATTTGGCCTCTATGGTTAGAGTTTACACTGGGTGATGAGATACAGAAAGGCAGTAGTGTGGAAAGAGGAGCACTGTAACCCGATTTGCACGAAATGGGGATCTAGCCGATCCTACACCTCGATATCACTCGGGAACTCCATGATGACATGTCCATTCTTTTACAAGCGGGTACCACCCAACCTTCCCGCTAACAAGTAAGGCTTGCAAGTAACATGTTTTTGTGCACTGAAGTGACATGAATTTACACCATCAGGTGAGGTGAACAAATAAAATCTGAAATACATAAAATTGAATATATATAATATATATATGTTTATTATACATTTATCTACTAAACACTATATGAATACTAACAACATCTTCAAAGTTAAGTTTGTCAACAGAAAACCTCTGTTAAGTGGTTGGCACAAGTATTGATTAAGGTGTCATGATTTAGCTGGAGGCTGGTCCAATGGTACATAACATTCTGAGATACATTTGCACTGGGCTGCACATTCAGTCAGGAAACTGCCTACCAGCAGTACATACAAACTTACTCTTCGATAATATGTAATGAAAATAAATGTGGTTCAGCAATAAATACAACTGGTTGTCCAGTCTGTCTACCTATGGAACACTACAACCTTAAGAAATTTAAGACACCGTGTATGCACATCATAAAAATCTAGCTAATCTTTGGTTCGTCGAACAAGCCCACATGCGAACACTGGGCAGACATCACATCATGACTCACATCATTGCCTGATAAAGTTACAGTGCTCTACCCAACCTGGGGACTGTCTTAGACACTGCTGTCAAGCGTCAGGACCACTCGACATTATCACCACAGACCACCACTGCTTACATATTACAGTTTTCATCACCGCAGATGTATATACATCTACCACACTGGAACAATTAACACTAAATATCACTGGTCACTCGGCTAAGAGACACACCCAATAACCCATCATTAGAGAGGTAACTTGGGCAGTGCTCTGAAATGCAAGCACAGTTGACCGCTTTCGCAGTTTCTGGGAGGAGGCGACAGAGGCCTGGAAATGGTAGTAGAGCTTCACTGGATCCACATCTTCCAGGACTCATAAATGCTCTTATTATTTAAATTTTATTGTCTGTTACTTTACTTCAGTATCCTCTTCCATTGGCTCCTCTTCATCATTGGTGTTTTCAGTGGCTGAATTTTGTGGAGGTGGTTCTGGGCTTCTGTAAAGATAAATATCCTTATAATGTTGGATATCCACTTTTACTTTACATTTTAAACTGGTAAGAAATAAAATAAGTAACTATGAATATCACAAAAGTATATGTTATGTCTTGACAGTACAAAAAATCTTACATCAACTCTGGTATTTTCTTCAATGTAAAGATAATCCTAACTATTTCAAACCAATATCCCAAAATTAGGCCAATAGTGTTGTACTAGTTCTTAAAGGGAAAATCTTATCAATCATTATACAGTATTGAAAATTATGAAATTTCTTTAATTCTTTTGGGCTTTCCTTTATTCCAAGAAAGTTAAGCCATCAACTAAAATCATCACATCACCCTTCACTTTATTCAATGACAAAATCGTACTGGAGATTAGTGAAAACGAAAAAATTAAATCCTGCAACATGAATGAGGGAAGCAAATGAATGTGACCTTTAAGAACACTCCTAAACACAATAATTGCAGATAGAGTACTGTACAGTGCATAGTCTAATGTAGGGTTATACTCTACAAATGTAAATGGATACATATTTATTCTTTCCCAAACAAATTTCCATTAAACAATGGTTAAAACAGTCCAGGGAAGGCTCATGTTAATCAAAGTAAAACAATTCAACTCTCGTTCATTATCTGTAACACTGCGAGCCCTCTTCATTAATAAGACAAATTATATACAGTACGTACACATGTATTTCTATGTCTTCAGTTCCTATCAATATAAAACTCCAATAACGGAGGTGTGAGGGGCTCCAGGTCCCTCACTTGGTCCAAAACAAAGTTGTCCATCATTCATCACCTATAGATCATCATGAAGGACCTATGAGATTCTAAGCTAGTCAGAAACAGAATGGAGATCATTTGTTAACAACTAATGAAAAAACATCTACTCCGGTAACTGGAAAACTCTTCCAAATGTGATTCACCTTATAGTGTATACTGCCTAATGCCATACAGTCAGGATTCTTCATCTCCTTGATCAGATATCGTAAAAAAGTCTTCATCAGAGGACAAAACTTCTCTTACCATAGTGGATGGAAAGACATATCTCACACGAAGGTCACACAGGATGCAATACTCTTACACTGTTTGTTGAAAAATGAAACAAGAAAAACGAACTCTTTCATATACAGTACAGCTTTATGAAAGAGAATAAAGATTAATGGATCCTGTTTGGTAAATGGAAGATATAAGTACACTGAATAAAGTGAATGTCACTGTTTCCAGTCTTCCAAGCTAAGGTTTGAATCAATACTGTACTGTAAAGTCTGATTGATTAAGGAGTTTCATTCTCTACAAATGGTTAAGATTACCTTAATTAATTTTTTTTAAGAGTATCAAATAATGCTACTAAGGAGGATAATACAGTACAAAGTAAATGAATATTAGTTAGAGGTGCATATTAGGAATACTTCAGAGGGAGGATCACTTCTCCTTCACTGATAACAAACACAGGTTACTGAATGATGTGTAATGAGTATTGCTTTGGTATTACAAATTATTTATGATAATAATAGCATGGTAAGCTCCATACTATAATGGGAAACTTCCTCTAACTCACACAACAGACACATATAAATGGATTGGTACATGATGAAGAGGATAAGACTGAAAGATGTCTTATTATCCAATGTCAAATACATGACTCATCTGCACACCTTTGGGAATGCATGTACAGTACTGGACTATTATTTTCAACTGGAAACAAACAAAAACTATCTCTTGCACTGTGACTTTTGAGGAACCAAACATCACTTCTTAATCCTTTCAAATTTTCAATTAGATGATAAAAAGTGTATGACAATTTCTAGACCACACTGATCTTCTGTAGCAGAGTCTCTCAGTGTGAAGGAGAAAGAGCTGTGCCGTCAGTCTGATATCTAATATTTATCTAATTAGTATTGGATCGTTTTTTCTGTGTTATGTGTCTGTGTCGGACAGGCCAGGAACATATCCCATTGAAACCTATGTTAAAAGGCTTGTGATTTACGTTGAGGTTTCAGGAACACAACCCTATAGAAAATTGAGGATACCTGAACTACAAATGGTATATAATATGTTCACCTGACCTACAAAACCTAACTAAATTTTTGACAAAGAAACTTGACGTTGGTGTTTTGCATTTCAACCAAGTAATGTTACATATTCAAGACATATATCTAATAACACCAGCATTATGCTCACACAAGGAAAAGCTTAGACACTCAGGTAGATAGGTAAATAGACTTCTCCATTTTTCTGATATACATAAATAACTCACAATATAATTTTGATAAATTAGACCACAAATTCAAAAGATAATATCTAAACAATAGCAGGTCTTGATTACACAACACAAGTAACCATGTATGTAGTATATTCAGTGATACATGTACTGCTATTTCACCTCTGTCAGGTCTTCATTACACAACACAAGTAACCATGTATGTAGTATATTCAGCGATACATGTACTGCTATTTCACCTCTGTCAGGTCTTCATTACACAACACAAGTAATCATATATGTAGTATATTCAGTCATACATGTACAGTACTGCTATACCACCTCTGTCATTTACTCCATTCATCAATTTTCTTAACACAGAATTATACATACTGAGATTGTGGATTCTGAGGATCAACCCTAAGTGAGGCCATAGCAGAGACTGTCTCCTGCTCTTCCTCACGTCCTTGAGCATCCACCATAGAGAGTGCTATCATCCCACTCTGCCGCCGCACCACTGGCCAATGACCGCTCTGTTAGGAGAACACAATTAACATGTTTACTTAATTGTTGCGCACACACACACACACACACACACACATACACACAACTCAATTTGCAGGGAAGGTTCTAACATACCAATGAACCTATGATTGTAAATATCAAGAATAGTACAATGGTTGTGCATTAATAGTAGTCCTCCTGTTCACTGTAAGTCTTCTATCTACAGGATCATATCAATTGGAAAAAAAAATTGTTTGTGAAACGTGTGATGCTTATGGTGTGCTACATGAGCATTAGATGGGATATAACCTCCTATTTTAATGATAGATATACTCCACTTACCTGAACAGCTATCACGTTTTGTAATGTTTCAATAGCATTTTGACAAGGTGGTCTTGTCATTTCATGTTCTGAGAGAGGTGGAGGATCATCACTAGTAAGTGTTCGCACACATGCCTCTGTTGCATCACAGATGCTAGCCAAGTTGTAGCCTCCCTCAAGAGCTAAAACCACCTGAAAAAAAAATTATACCACTTTTAGGATATAATAAACACAGTACACAAATTATATTTGTATCTACCATTGTAATAATATGAACTGATATTTGATTGAATGTACAACATTGTTCTAAAATATGAAAGCATCCTTTCATTAACTTACTGTGTATAAATTTCATCTGATGAAGCATATTATGGAATACTGTACATGTGCAAAAGACAAACAATGAAGATATGTGTAACAAGTAACATCCATAGAGCCAGATAACACACAAGTGGACAGCAGTGTGGGTCATCAATTCAGGATAAGCAACACCATAGAGATAAAATTGTTTTTCATAATTAGGCCTCTCTAAATAAGATACTGTACTACAGGTAGTACATTCACAAACTGTAGAACATATTACCTTGTATAGTTATCTTAATACTACTGCATATTACAGTACCTAATAGATTACAAAAAGGGCCAGCACCTACCTTGCCTCTAGCAAGACTCATCAATTGCTTGGTCATGTTTCCAAAACAGCTGGCAGACACCTTGTAGCCACCCAGAGGTGATGGGTGACCATCAGCTGCATCAAAGCCTGCACTCACTAACACTATGTCTGGATCAAAGTCCTAGTAAAAAAGATAAAGGGTCATTATAAGCAATTCTGAATCACTTGGTATCATTACAAGCACTTATGAGTGACTTGGTATCATCATGAACACCTGTGAGACACTTAGGAGCACCAGTGAGTCAATCAGTCATTGTGAGCATATCTGAGTCATATAGCATTACTTTGAACAACCGGGTGACATTATGAACCCATGTCAGTCGCTTGGTGTCATCAAGAACACATTTGAGTCACCTGACTCTCTTATGAGCACCTGTGATTCACTTTGGCTCATCATGAGCCCCTATGAGTCAATTGGTATCATTATGAGTACTTGTCATATACCTGGGATCATTATGAGCAAGAATGAAACACCTGGTGTTATATTAAGCACCTGTGGCCATTTAAAGTATTTGTGAGATTATACAGCAACATTAGTATACAACTTATGAGTGACCACAGCAAGTTAATCAACAACTTGCAAAAGCTTATACAAAAGTCATGTAAATTTTCTTGCTAATACCCAACTGGTGTAGTGTAATTCTTAACCTAATTATTCTTTCCCCTTCAATTTCAAACTTGTATTTATTATGAGTTACGTCACAATAATAAATCACTCGTCTTGAAAAATATATGCAAACATCTCTTAGTAATTCCCTACTCTTGTAAGGTGAGACTTCCATACAATGAAGGTTGGTTGGGTCTAAAACATTGTTGTGACACAAATGTTTCACACACACTCATTCTCTGCTCCTGGCCCAAACCTACAATTCATCAGCATCCTTTTACAAAATCTAACATTTTCTATGGTTTGAGCTTTCATCATCTTGCTAAAGAAAGTGACACAAGAAGAGGGTGTTAATACTATTTGTCATTTAAATGTTTGAATTTAAATTTTTCTTACCTTAGCAATTGGCATAACGATGCTTCTGAAAGCAGCCATGTATTCTGCATCACCCATTGGAGGAGAGAGGCCGCCTGAGTAGGCAATATTTACATTAAAGCCATATCCGTCACCCTCACCAACCTGTAAATACACAAAGAAAATAATTATATATAGTAAGCCTTCTCACTTGTGGACCCTCCACTAACACATACTACCTCTGGCTGGTCTTTAGAAAATTTTTACTTTTAATTAATGGAAAACCTGCCATTAGCATCACCAAGCTGCACCACTTGAGTTTGCTCATGAAAGATCCTACTGTGAGGAGTCAGAACCCCCCAAAATTCAAAGTCCTTTTCTTATTTCAGTGAAGACAATAGATAGAGATGGATAACACTAAATATTAACAAAGTTTCTTTCCATATCAAGTCCTTGATTTAGTTCAACATTAATCATAGAGAAACCTGTTCTATTTGTAAGCTTTTTTTACCTGTAAAGATATACTGTACTTTTCTTAATAGTTTTGTTTTGCTTTTGCCAGAATCTGTTGTGTAATTCTCTCTTATTCAGACATACACTACATAGAGATGAATAAGTTACCTCAGTTGGAGCGCCAGTGCCAGGAAAGAAGCTCCCGTCATCATAGCGATGCATGGAAATGTATAGGATGTGTGGGTCATCATAAAACATAGACTGGGTACCATTCCCATGGTGAACATCCTGGCAAAGTAAAAAAGAGTGCATAAGAATTATATCAAATTACTATTGTGCAAGTAATATATATATATATATATATATATATATATATATATATATATATATATATATATATATATATATATATATATATATATATATATATATATATATATATATATATATATATATATATATATATATATATATATATATATATATATATATATATATATATATATATATATATATATATATATATATATATAGCAAACAATGAAGCTAATGTAATTTTACTTTATATATAAACACATACAGTACAAGTGATACATTTATGATTATCATTATCATCCCAGTTCCTTAACAATAACTTCATAATTTTAAACTATCACTCTTGTTAGCTTACCCAGTCAATAATGAGGATTTTTTCCAAGTTAAGCTTTTGATGTAGTTGTCGTGCAGCAATTGCAATGGAGTTAAAAAAGCAGAAGCCCATGGCCTGCTGATGCTCCGCGTGGTGGCCAGGTGGTCGCACTAGAGCAAACCCATTACGCAGTTCACCAGTGGCAACTGTAAAAGACAATTTTTGTAAAGCAACAGAATTTCTACAAAACAATAAAATAAAACAAATACACAGGATATTAAACCCTACACAGTACAATACACCATTCAGTGCATCAAAGTTAAGCAATGACTTTATATTGCCATTCCAAAGCTAAAAAGTACAATACCTTTATATGCTAAGTCTACAACACAGCCAGCAGCCATTCTCGCAGCAGACGATGTGTGTGTGTCATTCCAGGTTGTGTCAGAGTCGACGCCGACTCCACCACAATGAAGCCGGACAAAACTCTTAATGGGCAATTCAGAAAATTTACTCATGTCTAAATGCTGTCGGTTCCAAGGATTGGTTCCTGTAGAGAAATTAATGATTCAGTTCTGAGTTTTCTTCAATTGTAAAAGTTTCAACCTATGCATACACAAATATGTTTAAAGTTCCTTGCTCAGTGTGATACACTTTTCTAACACTCAAGGCAGTCTTATTTAAAATCCACAAAAGAGGAGTTCACAGTGTTAGTCTATAAACTCTATTATTGCAGCACATTCCTAAACATTCACATATGTCTCTCAATAATAATTATCAGCAAACAAAGTGCATGAAAACAAATTTTTTTTTGTTATATAACATTAGAATGAACACTTATTTCAACTGACTCTGCTGAGCTATGAAACTTACCAAATAGCAGTGTGTGAGCCTCACTATGGCAGGACTGAATTTCCTCTAAAGTAGCTTTTCTTGTCCTTAGTCTATGGCATCGATGAATTAGTCCCGTCTCTTGCAATCTGGCCATTATTGACTGCAGACGACCTCCATGTTCAGGATGGTGGGAATTGTCACCACAGTAACACTGGTGTTTCAGCATCAAATTGTCGTATGCAAAACCTGTTGTTGCTCCCTGAAATAATAATAGTAATTTTAAACATGAGAAGCAGAAATTTTGTGCTTCCCTGTGAGGTTTCATGATTGAATAATGCAACTTTAAGTTAGGAAAAGAATATGGTGATAGGTAGGTATGTGTTCGAACTATACTACACCTAATTTAATCATGGAATGGATATCTCCCAGTATTTCTGAAAATAGTGTACCCACTTTGAGTGACTGAGCAACAATAATATACTGTTGGGATGTTATATTTCATCAAAAGTAAAATACAGCAAAATCCCAAGGACAGATTAATGTATGGGCTCAATACTGTATTTACCTGTTTGTTTATATTTATGGGTTCCTGTGGAGAACCTTGTGGAGAGAGAGTGACGAGGGGAGAACTGAGAGCTCGAGACAGAGGCCGGGCAACGTGAGTACCTGAACGAGGTGTGAAGGCTGAATCTGTCAAAAGGAGAGATATTAATTATAGTTACACATTCATACTGTTAAGTGATGTTCAAGATAAGAATATCCATTACACCATAATTTTATAAAAGAAAAAGTCTTCCCTCAGCTGGGATGGAAGTTTTACACAAAAGTCCAAGGTTTTGACTGGGATGTGATCAAACCTAAACATCACTTCATATTTAAGTCTCAAGTGAGGAACAACTACATCTACATTCACGCTAGTAAGGTATAACTGTGTTTCATTCCATTAATTAGGAGGGATAAAAATGTATAAAAACAAGAGTGATAGATTTAATAAGATGTGAGTAAAAGTAGCAAGTGGATCATGTAGAGAGGACGATGGATATTGTTGGAATACCCAGTAAGATAATGGAATTAATAATTATCATAAGAAGGTTGATAAAAAACTGGGTACAAGGTAAGTTGGCAGTCAAGTATATCTCCACTAATGGCCTCACCAACTATTACACAAGAATACTGTACAAGCTTAATAATCTATATCTTCAATAGATCATGATTATTAAAGATGCTTTTTTTAAACAACTAGAGAGTATAATTTCATACTTTGCTTCTTGTCTTTTTGCCATTCAAATGTGGTGCCAAGGAACCAAGGAAAGACTCTGGTTTCTATTTTCCTTGTTTTTCCAGTACAGGTTGTATGAGTCGACTTTAACTCCAGGGGCAGCAAGGAGCAAGATTCTACTATAGCTGCCAGACACATGATAATTCTCATATAGTAATACTGAATTACTAAATTAAACAAACATTTTTGACAACAATGATCTGAATTTATAACCAAAATGGTGAATATAACTTAAAACCATTTTTATGCCTGGTAACACAAGTACAGCCGCCCCTCCTGAACCAGAACCATGAACCCCGAGATTCAGACTCGTGAATCTGGAGCATTTAAGGATAGAGTAATATATTAGTGTCACCTGTTTGGGGTTCATCAGCCTCAATCTTGGGTTTGGTAAACAGCAGGAGAAGCAACAAGACTTTTATGGGTGACTGTACCTGTATTTTTCTGATCAACAATAGTACTCTTAAAGAACCAGTCTGTTAGTATTTAAAGAGCTGCCTGACAAAGCTTAAAAATGTGACTACTGGAAGGTACAGATGTAAATACAGAGGACTACATGCAGCATATTTATGTAAGCTGTATAGGAAAAGATAACAAGCAAACCCAAAGATATTGTGGAAGTTCCAACAGAATAAATATGAGATGCATTTTCTTCCAGGAATCTCAGAGAAAAAAAAAAAACTCATGAATAAACAAGGTGGGAGACTTACTGGTGATGGAGTGTAATGGTGGGGGTTTTGCAGTGAGCAGGTCTCGTTGGTGCTGGAGAAACAGACGTTCTCGATGTTGATGCTGGCCCATCAGACTCTCATCAATCTTGCGTTCAGTCAGATCTATCACCTGAAGCAAGAATGAAGTAACTGAAGTGAAATCCACTACAGTACTTTGAGAAAACTACTGTAGTAAGGCTGAAATATTTCCTAAAAGGACTTGAAAAACTGAAAGTGAATTAAACTAAATTACCATTATCACATTCTTACCTTCCAGGTATAATTAATGTACACCCAAACTATATCTCATGATGGCTTAATACACAAAATTATTGAAAAGGTAAATATATTATTTTTACAAACATTCTCAATATTAATTAGCTTAACACTGCAATAAGTGAAAAAAAATGCTTAATAAAAACTCTCACTTTTAAATACCTAAAACAAAGGTAAAAAATTAAAAGCACTTTAAATATATTGTATAGGTTTTTATCTAAACATTATTTGCTTACAACTGTCAGGTATAGTACTGATGCAAGTCACATTTATGATTTGTTAACTAAGAGTTATCTCAGGGATCAAAGGTGGAACAAAATTGTTTTAGGCATCTGTGAGTTGTTGTGTATCTATGAGCCTAAAAACTTGTGTCTCATTGAGTTTCACCTTAACTGTCTCCCCAGCACATCTGTTTTTTGTACTGTACATATTGAAGTTGAGATCTTCAAAGATGGAAAAACACTGATTTTTGGGCCCAGGAGCACAGTATTTATATCTTCCTTATAATTATTAATACAGTACACAGGTAACAAAAGTCTATTGTGCCAACTTTGAACCCCTGAAATTATTCCTTAACTATATGGCAGTAAACTCTGCTGTCAACTCATCCACCTTACTTCAGTCACAACTACATGGAGTGAACATAACTTCTCAAGTATTTGACTCCATGTATCCTCAAACCTTGTTAGGTGGAGGGACATAGTGTGGAAGAGTGAATGCTGACTTACAACCAAATCAACTAATGGACAAATTCAAAAGTTATGAGACATTTAATACTATCAAGTGCACAGCTGTGAAGCAGTAAGCCCGTGTGATCTGTCAGTTAGACTCCTGCCAACACTCACTTCTTCAATTGTATAAACCATTTACATCAACAGTGTACAGTAAATATATATATTTTTCACTACTGTACCACACCCTACTGACATATTTAAACATCCTAATAACCATTTACATATTAAATAATTCACTTATGTCATCTAAACCTCCCAATCTATTGTAAAGCACTGAGTCTGGATTTCTTAATTTTAATATTCACAAGCAACAATGTGTGATTGATATCTCTTATGGACCAATACTAATACAGTACAGTACAGTACAGTACAGTATAACCATATCTCCACTGGCTTGTCCTAACAACCTAACAGGTTCGAAAATATTAAGAACAATACAGGGAAGTGCACCTATTTTTGTCACCCTGTCTGAGTTATGTGGCAGCAGGCCACAATGGCAAACATCATAGGTTTACATTAACACGTAAGTGTTCATTTTACCACATTGTACCAGACTGTACTGGAATTTTGTACCAATCCTTCCCCTTCATGTTCCATTACAGGAGGAAAAGAAATCTAATATAAGAAGCCAGTGAATGGCATATGATTAATTATGAGGTAAAATTAGGTGACCCAGAAGCAGCCATCTGGATGGGTGTTGTGAGAACTAATGACTCACCACACCACAACCTCATTACAGCAGTACAGTATAACAATCTCAAAACTGTTTTGCTCCATTTGTAAATACTGTACTTCATATTTCTTGTGTGTGTGTGTGTGTGTCAACTAAATATGAGGTTTCTTTTTTATTACACTGACATAAACTTCATAACACCACACATTGTACTGGATGCCAGCAACATTTTTACAAGTTTTATGGAGGTACTGACAGTACAGTACAGGGCAGTTAACAGTTTTATTTTTTACCATAGTTCACACAAAGTGGACCCAGTTTTGGTATTATGGTTGTGATACTAAAAATGAAACTCTTTCAAAATATAAGCAAAATAGAAACAAGAATAATTATGGTTTTGGATAAATAATAAAACTGTAGTTGGATTATCTTAGATTAAAAAGTAAATGTGAGCAAAGAATTACTGTACAGACAAAATGGACAAAAATCCCTTTTATAATAATGATGTAAATAATACTTTATGTAATACATTATTATCTTGGTAATAAAAGTGTGCTGTCTTGGTTACTGTTTACAAAGTGGTGGACTGGACACAAGTCCTTATCATGTCTACATTCTTGAGAACGGTTCTAATGGTTGATGTAGCTCAACCTAACTTATAAACAAGTGACACTCATTCACTTTATGACCAACACTTTTACATCCATACTAATGCTATTCCTTGCCTGCTGGGAACCTGACATCATGTTTGTGAGAAATTAAGTTTACAACATATGGCTTGCAAATTAAATTTGGAAGACAATCCGTTTGTACTTCCTGGACCTCCTGTATATATGAAAATAACAGGAATAACGGGAATGAGAGATTTCCGGATAACAAGACGACTCTCTCGAATCCGGAAAAATATCCCACATCCCCGGAATTTTCCGAGTACCGGAAAAATTGTCTTGGAATTTACGGAAAATGCATAAGACCATTACCCTTGCTACAAAAATGGATGTATTAACCCGATTTGAATAAGGGGAACGTGCTGTGGACATAGTCTCTGTGCTAGGTCTAACCCCACAATGGTGTGTACCATCCAGACCAATGCTGGTAAGGTACTTCTCTGAGTGCAACTAAGACAACTCGTACTAGAAGTACTGTGATAGAAAAGGTGGAAAAGATGCTGGCTATATGGATGGAGGACCAGAATCAACGCAATGCCCCTGTGAGCCTTATGGTTATCCAGCATAAGGCCACATCCTTGTTTGACGACATGAAGGAAACAGAGGGTGAAGGATCAAAAGAAGAGACCTTTACGGCCAGCCGGGGATGGTTTCAACAATTTAAGTGTCGGTTAAACTTCCACAACATAAAGATGACTGGTGAAGCTGCTAGTTCAGATATGGTTGCTGCCGAGACATTCCCGCCAGAATTCAAACAGAATATCCAGGAAGGAGGCTACTCATCGAAGCCAGTCTTCAATGTGGATGAAACTGGTCTCTTTTGGAAGAGGATGCCTGAGAGGACCTATATCTCCAAGGAGGAGAAAAGAGCGTCAGGTTTTAAAGCGGCAAAAGACCGCTTGATGCTGCTGCTTGGCGCAAACGCTGCTGGCGACTTCAAGCATATGCTAATTTCTCGCCCTGCCAACCCACGGGCCCTGAAAGGTTTCTCTAAGGATCACCTTCCTGTTATCTACAAGGCAAATAAGAAGGCATGGATAACCAGCGCCATATTTAGCCAGTGGTTAACTGTGTACGCTGTCCCTGCAATGAAGGAATACTGTGCCAAGGACAACCTTGACTTCAAAATTCTTCTGATTGTTGACAATGCACCAGCTCATCCTCCCAGTCTTGACAGTGTAAAAGTTGTATTCCTGCCTCCCAACACGACAGCACTGATGCAGCCTATAGACCAAGGCGTCATCGCCACATTCAAGGCGTATTATTTACGCCGTACCATGGATCAGCTGCTCAAGGCTACAGACGGAGAAAGTAAACCTACGATCCGAGAATATTGGCGGGGCTTCAACATTCTTCATGCAATCGACATCATTGGCAAGGCATGAGAAGAAGTTCCAGAAAGTTGCCTGAATGGTGTTTGGCATAAATTGTGGCCCGAGTGTGTCAACAGTTTTACGGGATTCACGAACTTAGTCCCAGAAGTGAATAGGGATATCCTCAGCTTGGCAAGAGAGGCAGGCTTTCATGAGCTGGAATCAGAAGATATTGAGGAAGTCCTGGCATCCCATACAGAAGAGTTCACCAAAGAAGATCTGCAACTGTCAACAGAACACAATCCCCTTGAAGACGACGACAACGACGAAAAACCTCAACAAACGTTAACTTCCAAGAGGTTGGCAAAAGCGTTCAACATGATCCAGCAAGGAATGCAAATCCTTATAAACGATGACCCAAACAGAAAACGTAGCTCAAAGATTCAACGCAGCATTGAGGACAGTCTTGGGTGTTACACTGAGATCTATAAGGAGAAGAGTAGCACCAACCAGTCAACACAGGATTCATTTTTTCGTCATGGGACGGCAGAAGCGGCTTCTTCACAACAGCTGGCAGCCGAGGAGGAGCAAACAGCAGCGGAGGAACCCCAGTCAGAACAGGAGGAGGAGGAGGAGACAGCCGTAGTCTCAGTGACTCACTACCCTCCTCCTCCCCTCCCGCCATCAGCCTCCTCCGCTTCACTGCCCACCACACACTCGCTCTACCACCTCCACCCATTGGTGAGCACCAATACAAACTTAGTAGTTGCATATGTATGCATTATTTTCTATAGATCTGGCAATGATTTTCTGTATATGTAAAGTATTTCATGGGGCAAAGGGAGGCTGGGGAACGTAACTTCAGTATTTTATCTATTTATGGGGAAAATTGATCCGCTTAACGTTGTTTCGTATAACGTCGCATTTTCAGGAAAATAACCCTGACGTTAAGTGAGGACTTACTGTATATGTATATGTATATGTATATATATATATATATATATATATATATATATATATATATATATATATATATATATATATATATATATATATATATATATATATATATATATATATATATATATATATATATATATATATATATATATATATATATATATATATATATATATATATATATATATATATATATATATATATATATATATATAATTCATGGTTTTTTGTCCATTTTTCACCTCATACACAAAACTATTCATTGCTAATAAGAGTAAAGTAGAAAGAAGAAGATATAACTGAACTAATTTATTGAGACCAAATTATTCCACCACATTGAAGGAACATTATTTATGCAAGCAATAATAAGACTCACCTCTGGTTCTTCCTCATGCAGTGCCTCCTCCTCCTCCTCCTACATTCCAAGAGGGTAGCACAGGGGAAGGACAAGACACACCATTAGTCATCAAGAGAGTACAGTACACTGCACAAGTCACTACAGGTTGTACACCATACAGGAGGAGCGACACCGTTCATTATTTAGGCGGAAAGTACGACATGCCGGAACACTCCACATCCCGAGTAACTTGCTCCATTCTTCTCTTCTTATTATTTACATTATTATATCTCTTTTAAATTTGTGCCTTGCCTTATAGTTTATGGCTCAAGCCGATTCGAAAATATTTTGGAATGACGATTAGTAATATATACAGTATATCCTGTTTACTGGCACCAATAGCATTTTGCACTTCAAGTTGTCATCTGTAAATCACTGTACTGTACCTGTCTGTCTTTTGTTACCACGTGTCTACAGTATTAGGATCTTTTCTTTAAATATCACAGAAACTAAATTCATTTTACCATGTCTTTGTATCTTAAATCTGTCTCTGTGTCACCTTCATTCTCTCTCTGAATACAATACATTCTTAAACTGTACTATAATTCAGGGTTTTTTTTCCAATACCACACAACAAAACATTTTCACTTCATAATCCTCAACTTATTTAGTCACAAACACCTACAACTTTACTCAAACATTTCATATAATTACTATTAGAACTGCAACAGTCAAGCCATACCATTTTCCCTAAGTGTTCCCCATTGACTCAAATACAAACATTGTAAATTATTGCCAATTGAGAGAACTTCTCTTCCTG
Organism: Homarus americanus; assembly: GCF_018991925.1. NCBI lineage: Eukaryota > Metazoa > Arthropoda > Malacostraca > Decapoda > Nephropidae > Homarus > Homarus americanus. Next base: position 495,774 of record NW_024717927.1, read on the forward strand.
ACAATAATCTCCATCCTTCTCTCTAAGTAAATAAAGAAGTTTATTCCAACAAACTTTCTAAATTTCTAGCGATTATTTCTCTGTGTGTCCCTGTAGTACTGACACTACACTTTCATCATTATGACACATTAAAACAAACCACAAGGCAGTAGTGACTCTCCTTACTGTATTTATGTTTATCACTTTAATAAAATGTCCCACCAAGTTTACTATGTTGTTGGAGTGGAAATTAATATCTTACTGTAACACCCAATACAGTGACTTAATATCTTACTGTAACACCCAATACAGTGACTTAATATCTTACTGTAACACCCAATACAGTGACTTAATATCTTACTGTAACTCCCAATACAGTGACTACATAATAATAAAAGTGGTCAGCAGCATCTACAAACCCACTATAATACCAAGTAGATCATAATAACAAGAGCATATAATATCATATTGATGTCTGGACTGTGTCTCACTGCTGCCAGAAATATGTGATACTTGTACCTGTAGATACGTAACAAGTTCTGTACTTCCTAGACCAAGAGTTTTGGCCAAGAGAACAGCCCAGCCTTGTACATCAAGATCAACACCCCTGAACCAGGACATGTGCCATTTTTCAACAGTTTGATGGTCCAACTCATCAAGTAAACATTACCTTAACAGTCTTCAACAACTGGTGGACTGAATAAAGACAGACAGGTTTAAATACTTTTATCTCACTCAATTGTTTTTAAACTTGTGTTTCCAATCATTTTTAAGACTGATATTATTATTATTATTATTATTCCCTTGAAGAAAGCAAAATAGCTATAAGTATGATTGTGAATTATGGCAGGCACAGTGTGTTAGTAATCAAGTTAATATCACATTAACAATACTTGAAAAAATTAACAACACAATTGTAAACCCATGAGGAATACTGTGGACTCATAACACATGCAGCACAAGTTTTAAATAACAAATATTTCTCTCACAGTCACTTTAGTTAATCATCTACACTACAAACTGCACTATACAACACCTCACATTTACTGTAATTAAAAACAAAAAAACTACTATGGAATAAATACCAATTACTAATAGTGTATGTAGTTGTCTTTAAGTGTTAATATAGTAGGAACAAAGTACAGCATCATACACAGTTACTGATAAAATGCCAGAACACAACAGAAATGACCTGGTCTCATCCTTCTTCACCAAACTGATGATCAAGTTATCTTAAATTGACTTATAAACAAAACAGAGAAAAAAGTGAAGCATGAAAACAATACTGATAAACTTTCAAACTCAGGAAAGTGTCCATGATGCCTTCAAGTTACAATACCTACAGCAACAGTTATCACCTAACATATGAAATACTGTACAAACCTCTATTAGGATGAATACAACTCAGGGACTGTAACTAAGTGATAGACAAACAGGTGAAGTTATTATGTCTCGCCCTAAACTTTGATATGAAATAATGTCAATGGACTTTGATCAAAAGTATACAGTAGGTATTGTGACACTTGCCCTCTCTGAAGACACTACTGTACATCAGAGACTTGTGTTGTGTGTACTTCAATGAAATTCGTATGTAACAGTTGCACTCAGGTCAAAATTATATGTACTAATGTCAATTCTATTTGTAATTTCATGCATCACCTGAGACACATAAAAATAATAAATATCATTTAAAATGTGATCAAAATCATAAGTGACATTGGAGAATGCAGTCCAAAGTGTGTGCCCCAAAGCATTGATGGTACTGTATATACTGTACTGGGTGCATATGGACCACCTGCACTCTGATCATATATGTCACCTGAAGGCTATATACACTTGTAGCATAAGTGACATGAGAATCTGATCAAGAATATGTCACCAGACATGTACGTATGACCAATGTGTCACTGTGATTACTGTGTACATGTGATGCTCTAATAAGTCATTCACTGAGCAGCAAATTGTACAAGGAGTTTAATCTAGTATAAAAGTGAACAAAAACATCCCACAGTGACTTCTTATCAGTGTCAGTACTTGAAAACTACAGTATCTCTGAATAATATACTGTACTGTACTGCCCTAGGGAGTATCTGTACCGTTATTGTGTTCAACACCGTGACAAATCAGACTCACCTCCGGGGTTTTATCAGTTGCAATAGCCTGGGCAACAGCTGCTTCAGTTTCTTCAGCCACATTTTCTACATGGTTCTTGCTTCCTGAACGTGTCAATACCGTCTGTCGAATGTGCTGAAAGACAATAATTGTAAGCCCACTTTCTATTTACCACTCATACTTAATTAAGACCCTACCTGTCCCTCTTGTCATGCTAACTCTTTGGTACTCCCGGCCATGATCGGAAATCTCAACCCCTCGCAGTCTTTTGACGTAAATAGCATCGGTAGCGGGAACAGTTTATCCATTTTAGTAAACATTGGGTGTAGTGATCCAGGCCCAAATTGCACCCTTAGAGATGCATCTGACAACCCATGAGGCTAGTGGGTGGAACTTAGATAACTGATAGGGTTGATACACCGTTCCCTCATTTCTGCTTACGGGAGGGGTGCTCTCAGTGTGAAATAATGCCGAGCGCGAGGAGTTGTACCAGCACGGGAGCACTTAGCGACATGATCTGCGTCAAAAGACCACAAAAGGGTTACCATGACAAGATTGACTGGAGAGCCTTTGATAAAAAAAGAATACCTGATGAGGCCTTGTCATACACATGACAGGTTCTTTGCACATCACACACAAGGACACCCTGCCAATCTTGCCTGGCCACAGAATCGAACTAGCATTTATTAGAATGGAAGTTCACAGGCAATGCAACCCGAGGAGCACTGTGTAACACAGTTTAGCTGGCAATAACAACCCACATTTAGTGAAAACAGTTTATAAAAATACACTTGGTTTGACTGAGCTTTTAAAATTGAAGGCAAAAAAACAAAAAACTGAGTTCAGTAGTAGGACAATTTAGTGAGAACTGTCTCACAATTTTCTTCTTTATACAAAATATTAACACTGTAAAGTTTATAAAAACATCAACAATGAATGTGTCAAAACTACACACACGAAAAAACACATACTGCATACAGTAGAGTATAATATATGGTAATGTACATAAACTGATGTTGAATACAGAAATGGCTGAATGTTTAAAGGGTCATATCAGGGGTTAAAAGTTAGCACATTATTGTTTTGGAACATGTGTGTGTGTGTGTGTGTGTAGAGTACCTATTAAACTCTATTATATGCCAGCTTTGTACCCATGAACTTATACATACACAATAATATTCTGGTGTGTTGGGAGCTACCTATTGTATATGTCACCAATTATTTGTATAGAGTACGTACTTAAGCTGTGTAGTTCAAAACTGATAAGACACAAGTCACTCAAAAAAAAAACACGCACGCACGCACACGCACACACACAGAGCACTATTATGTCTTCATTGAATCCTTAATACAACCCTTAAACAGCATGATACACACAGGTGAGTGAGGGCAGCCATAATGCTCTGCAGCGGTGCAGGGCTTTGGCACACTCCTGCCAACCCTTTTCATCCACAGCTAAAAATATTCTACACTCCCAACTCCCTGAGCCCAGCCGGCCAGTGCATCCCATCTAGGTGAAACCATTCACTGTGGCATTGAAGAGGAACTGCTCTCCACCTTCCCTCTCACTCATGCCTCCCTCAACACCTTCTCTCTCACCCATGCCTCCCTCTATGCCCTCCCTTTCACTCATGCCTCCTTCTATGCCCTGCCTCTTGCTCATGTCTCCCAACACTTATCATCCTTTACTAATTGTGTCCATCACCAAATAAGGTTGATGATGGAACAACAATGGTCAATACATTAATCTTCACTGAGAATTATATTACACATTGATTCAAAGGACAATATTGTATTCAACTTTCATTCAAGGAAAATATTTCCTTGTGGAAGAACAACTCTGGAGGCAGCACAGTCTATGATGGTTCCTGTGCTCTTCTTAACAACTTTTATGACTATGCTTCTCTTCAGTAGTTTTCCCTGTCAACACCTAAAATGTAATTCACAGGTTCCCAACAATTGCTGGATACATTATTTAAAATGCAAGTATTGTCCAGTCTCAAATCTACCTGCTACTATAAAAATCAGTACCTGTATATTTCTTCAAATTTAGTTGCATTTCTTTACTTTTGTTTTATTTTCCTCCTTTTCTCTTTTCTTTGACCTTGAGTGTACTTGCCAAGGTTTTTTCTTTAGTTTTAACATATATTATTATTATGCTCTTTGTGCAAGATGTTGGCAAGAGCTTCACAAGTGTGGCAGCCAAACAAGATTAACACGTCTTCAGCAGAGACTTGAGACACCATTGTTAGGTCTTTGACATTGGACGGTATTTGACTGAAATATTATGGCATACTGTATAATCACAAGCATTGCTCAGTTAAAATACCGTATACAGGAAAAAATACACAAGTTAAAGATCAAAAGAAAATTTAAATGTTCATCACTTAGAAGCTATAAATACTCACCCTCTCAAGGACCAGAGTGAGATTTAAACTGCTACCTGTATTTAATCACTCGTTTCACTTCCGAGATAATCATAAACACGTGAGTCTCAATAATCTGATGTTTCTGCTCCATATTACTCAAACTACTGTATATAAAAATCTATTTAACTCCTCCAGGGATGAGCTTCCATTACTACAAAATCTTATGAAGCACAGAGCTATTTATCCTGCATATCACAGCCATGAGTCAGATATTATGCCAAGAAAAATTCCTGGCAAAGGCTTTCATTCACTGCCACCACTGGTCGCCCACTTCTATATATAGACCCAACAACATAATCATCACCGGAGTTGCTTAACTGTTTTCATTCTGATATGTGGCGCTTGACAAACAAATTTCCAATTCTTTTAGAGCATAAATATTTTTCATCTGTCAACAAGATTAATAACAATTATAATTCTGGAAGCTGAAACTAACTAGACTTTCTCTTACCCATCACCACACACATGCACACAGTGTAATAAACAAATTGTTACTTTAATATGAGTAACATCCCCAATGACGAACCATTAGTACAATCTGAGGCCTACACACGACATAATAATCAGTGACTTGCACATTACAAGCAACACACCATAAAGTGATCAAACTCATGTCTTATGGGTCTTACATTGCCTAATTTTAAATGCATAATTTATTTGATGGGACTAAATATCTTTACAGTGTATCTCATCTGTTCATAATATTTTTTTATTTTTTTCATATGTCAAAAGCTGATGTAAGATGGAAGCTTAGACAGGTGTAAAGGTGTTAAATAATATGACCTTGAACAGAGGCACAAGTGTACACCATTTTGGATATGAAAATGGTGATCTCAACATTAAAATACTTTTTTTTTCACTTGCAGTTTTAATATAAACATCAGTGGCTGGAAAGTAAAATAAACAATGACAAACAAATTAAGCCAACCTGTTTGAGAGTATGGTGGTCCAGAGTGTAGTGCTTGGGGTCAAACTGGTGGGCGGAAGGATGTCCGTGGGGGAGGAATGTCGGAGGCTGACCCTGCAGCACTGGGTGACCTAAGGGTAGTGGGGATGAATGCGTTCTGCTCAGTGGCCGCTGGAGGGTTCGTCCGGGCCGAACCTATAGTGGAACGGTCGGAACCGAGGTAATAATCAAACTAATTCCTGGTAAAATTTTTATGTGGTTAATCAACAGACATACAAGGACACAACTGAAGAAAATTGAAGGACAAAATCCTTCTCTTTGAACCACATGTGACTCACTGATAGCTAACTTATCACCTCACACAAGAAAAAGGCTCCCAATACCCTATACCAACGTGTTGGTCGACTCAACATAAACTTATAGATATTCTTAATTCCTGTATCACTCTCCTCTCATGCTTCCCTTTCTCTTCTTCAGTTACCTACTCTTGGTCATAGTGTGTGGTGGTACAGCATGAGTACAGTAGTGAAGCTCAGATACAATGTTACCACTTGGTAAGGCCATTTACATATAATGATAATGTCATTACAACTGGTTAACTGATTAGCAGTCCTTAACATTAACAATGGTAGTCTTCCTAACTTTATACTGTACTCATATATATATATATATATATATATATATATATATATATATATATATATATATATATATATATATATATATATATATATATATATATATATATATATATATATATATATATATATATATATATATATATATATATATATATATATATATATATATATATATATATATGTATAATCAATGACCTCACCAGCAAGGAATCGAACCCTCGACCTACTGGGTGGGACTAGGGAACGCTTACCGGCTAGGCCACAAGGACACTAAAAGCAGTTCTAGACTCTGTTATATTTCACACAAAGCCTGTTCATCGAGCTGATGGCGCCGTGAACCTCATTGGGAAACTGCCCGTGCCTCTTATGTGGTGTCAGTAGCATTTTACCGAATCCAGCTGGTATGAAACGCGAGGTACATATATATACTTCATTTTTAGTCCATATAACACGCGGACTTTGAACATAATATATATATATATATATATATATATATCATACAACATAATCTCTCTCTCTCTCATCTACTGTGACCATACAGTACTGCACCATCCCCACAACTCATCTCCAATGTTCAATTTCTACAGAAACTCAGCCTCTAGATTAACAAAATAATTCCTCTAATACACATCCTAACATTCTATATCTACAATATTTGTTTATTGCTTGGCAGATAAATCCCAATAAAACTCCTGACACAGATTATATTAGTCTTCTTGTTCTCAATATCTCTGGCTCAAAAGACACTTTGGATATAGGGATATAGAAAAATGTTTTATGAAAAAAGATTTGAGAGAGAGAGAGAGAGAGAGGAGAGAGAGAGAGAGAGAGAGAGAGAGAGAGAGAGAGAGAGAGAGAGAGAGAGAGAGAGAGAGAGAGAGAGAGAGAGAGAGACAAATCAAATTAAATTTTCCTTGTTAGTAGTCAATAAATGATTTAATTAAACTAACCTGTGTGTCACTCATATTGGCCATAGCATTAGGGTGATAAATGCCACCACGCATGATGCCCCCACCAGAACTAGTGTCCATGGCGGTCACCTGCTGTTGCCGGCTCATACTGCCTGCAGCTGGTCCATAACCTTCTCTATCAATTACTGCAAAAGAACTCATGACTGTTAGACTATAGTGCAGTATAGTACAGTACGATACAGTACGGTAGTGCAGTATAGTACAGTGCAGTATAGTACAGTGCAGTATAGTGCAGTGCAGTACAGTACAGTAGTGCAGTATAGTACCGTAAAATACAGTACGGTACAGTACAGTATAGTAAAGTGCAGTATAGTACAATGCAGTATAGTACAGTATGGTACGTTACGGTACAGTACAGTACAGTACAGTACGGTACAGTACTGTACAGTCCACTACAGTACAACAAAATTCACCTATAATACAAACTTGTCATTTATCAGTTAAGATGGTTAGTGCTGTTAAACAATACTGTAGTAAATAAAATATTTATGAATATTAAATACTTCCACTATGTACTGTAGGCATGGAATAAATATATACACAGGCCAAGTTTAGTTGTTTTATATTTTGTGACAATTTTTCCTGATAAGAACTGTTAAATTAGATGAGAAAATCATCTAAAATATTGAAACTAAGGAGTAACATAAATAATTAATATTAGGGGTTAACTGTCTGTTGTGATATTCATGACAACAGATGCCAGCCACTATGTTGAAACAGAGGGAGTGTGGAGTGTCAAGGAGGGGTGCCATACCTGGCAGTGTGGGGTAGTAGGGAGGCGTGGAAGAGAGGACATGACTGGTAAGAGGCATGCCAACATGAGCAGCCAGGCCAGCAGCACGCATGTCTGCCTCTGATACTATGGGTAATTTCATCCCCTCCTGGAAAGCAAAAGAAAAATAAATATTTAAGTTTTTGTACAGCTGACAGTGGACAAGATTACCCATGAAACACTGCCTATTTTATTCTCTAAATGTCTATACAGCATACTGACATACTGTACAGTACAGTATTGTATCTTTCTTCATTGTCTAAAGTCTTCCCTGATATATTTTATACAATCAGATTGGTACTGTACTGTATTATTAAATGTTACCTGTCGAAATGGACAAAAACTTGAGTCTAATGAAGTGAATCTGTATAAGTGTAATTCACTCTGTGTACAATATTTATTTCAAGATTTTTCTACTTCCTGAACTGTTGAAATTGACACACTGCACAATGCATCTTTATATCATTAGATAAAACAAGATGACCTATAATGTTAAAGATGTGAACACAATGAAAGGTGATCATAATGGTGTACAGTACAGTGCAGTACAGTACAGTACTCTAAGTCTATTTCATAACACATTTTGAAACAACAGTTACAAAATTAAATTGCCACTTGAGTCTCCTTGTTTACATGGATGTGTTGCAGCTGATATCATGGACCACAAGGTGTGACACATAGTACAGTTGTTTGTTTTGGAAGGAGTCGAGTCTCAGATGGTACAGTCTTTAAAATGGAATGTGATTCTGTACCAATATATATTAATCCTGACATTTTGCTGCTATTCTGTACAACTGAGTGGACAAAGTATGATATAAAAGTTGGGTTGAGAAAGGTTGGGGGACGTCACTGAATCTATTACTTCCTACAAATAAGAGAGGAACAGGCTTGATAGGAAACACCATTTAACCAAAAGGTATCAATGCAATATAATGTTTATGGGCAGGGAACCTGGTTACAGTTTACAAAGAATTATAGAAACATACAAAACAGCATGAGTGAATGACAGAACAGTACCCTACACATACCAGTAATGTATAGTGAAACAAGAATAATGAAAGTAACCCAAAAATAGCCCTGAGGTAACCATAATCGTTGGAGTCTTTGTCTTCCGTCAGTAATATAATACTGTACTAAGAATTAACAATAATAAAAATATGAAATAATGCTAATATACAGTTGTGTTTAGCGAGAGAAGTGAGTGTAGTTACCTCACTGTCAACCCCCTCAAAACAATAAAACAAACACGTGCCCGTACCCCCGCGACCTTGAAACGTGAACGTGACTCGCGAGCTTCATCATTCGCTATCCTCAATTTTCACATCGATATTTCATCTAACTCGTCTTCAATCTACAATATATATAAATACAGGGGTCTATCAAATCGTTGATTTTTTTTCCTTTTTGTAAAACGTGAGTAAATGGCCATGAAAACTAAATGAAAAGGAGAATAATGGCAAAAGTCATCACCGCTGGGACACGCGTCCACCATTCAACAGCCGCGTTGATAAACTTGAATGTGGTTCGCTAACGGGGGCCGCTGTGCGCCATCTTGGCTTCTGCCTGGCTTACCTCTTGGCACTAACACACATACTTCTGTCTCACTTTGCTTATGCATTTCTATTCACGTCCTACCTAGTTCTAAGTTTATTCAACCAAGTCTAATGAACGGATTACTCTTTAAGTACCTACTGTTTCCTCGAGACAAATGTATTTGCATTGTCAACATTATCTTAATATATTGCCCCTTCTTGCTAAATGCATCTATGTCTTATGTCTACCATTAACCCACATAAATTCATACTATTTCCCTTGTATGATCGTCCCCGTTCTTTGTTTAACGAGTTGCATATACACTACTTGACTACCTCAAGTTAGCAACACACTACACAGTTATCATACTTTGTGAATGTCTTGTTGTGGCTCCCACTCCACCAGATATAAACAGGTGTACTATATTGTGTAGACCTTCCTTGTTACCGAGCGGTACTGAGTGGTTGACCCTGCAGCGTCCATCAACACTAGATGACTATGTCTCCCAGTAGACGGCATACTATAGTACAACCCATAAACAGTTAGTGCTATTCTGAATATGGTTGTTGATGTGATATGAGAGATAACATATCCACCCGACTTAGCTGTGCATGAAACACCTATTATCTGTTGACCCTGAAATTGCCTCGTTAGACCCATACATAACAAAACTCATGTCAGTCAAGATTTTTTTTATTTTTTTTATATATATTTTTTTGGGGGGGTGGGGGGGGGTTATGTTAATTGTGTTATATTGTAATTTAATAAATGTTCCCATATCAATGTATCAGTATACTGGTGGTGCCTTGGTGGTGTTGGCGCCATATTCGGCAGCTGACTCCCTCACACAAGGCATCTCCGCGTGCTAAATTTGTTAACACTATTTATTGCTCACATATGTCCAGGCCAAAACGAGATTTGATATTAAATTGTGGATAATATTTCAACAAATGGGTTCATCAAGTGTGTGTGCCTAACATTTTATCCTCATGTATGTAAGTGTCATTGTTGTTATGTCATATATGTGTGGTCAACATGCCGAATATTTCTGTCTCTCACTCTTTTCACAGACTTCAATTTACAGAGTGGAAACGTATCACACACACACACAGGCGGGGATGGAAGGCACCTGCACATTCCGACAGTGAGTCGTTTAGTCTGGCTTCGTCCGTTTTGGCGCGCGAGTCAAGTCTGTGAATCACGTGAGGCCTTTCCGGTAACCAGAAAAATAACCACTACAGTTTACACAAGCACAATCTATCTCACACACACAAAAAAATTCTGAAATTTATATAAACCGCAAACACAAACATCTGAAGAAGCGTTCAGTAAATCTCACAATGCAGAAGGCGAAGCAGATAAGTGCTGGCATAATTTACCAAGATGACACATCCAAGCTCGCCTGACGTCACACTTGTCTAGTGACGTAGACACGAGATCAGGTGTTGATTGGTCGGCCAGCAATGTGGCGTTCAGTGTCACGTCTATATATATATATATATATATATATATATATATATATATATATAATTACGATCTTACAGTGACTCTTGCTGTACCATTACGCTAACAACTACAGTACACCAGGTTGGCTAGTCACAACACAGCCTCACCCTCGTCAACATGGCCACGCCCACTACAGATTACTGTATTTCTTCGGAAATTTGTAGAGTAGTGATTGTTAATATTCGCCTTGGTATTACCGCCAAGAATAGTTATATTAGAGAACGTTTCCAAGATGACAGTTTCAAGGAATATCTTACAGCAGCCATCAAAGATTCTATCATTAATTACTCGGGTTAACCTTGGCTAGGTGTGTGTGTGTGTGTTAATCATAATAATGGTTGTCCCTCGTGGGTGACCGGCAGTATGGCCACCTGCACGTATATTTATCTAACTTAGGTGTAGAAGCTGTGGCCAACACAACAACCACACCTGGGTTAGCGAGGTGTATGATCCAGTTTAAGAGTTACTCAGGAAGACTAACCATTACCCCAAAACCAAGGACTCTCGTAAGGAACTATAACTCTTATGGGAGTAATTTAATCTATTAGTTGGATGTTTGTCCCAGAGATGGCGCTGGTATGTCGGCTGTCTGTTTACACCTTTTGAGCTCCACTTGGGGGTAGGGGGCGTGGCGTGGGGTCAGGGGGCGTGGCGTGGGGGGCGTATGGGGGTGGGGGCGTGGCGTGGGGTCAGGGGGCGTGGCGTGGGGTCAGGGGGCTGTAAACACCGGCCACCGTTGTGTTGTTTGTGAGAAAAACAAAGAAAATGATAGAGCTAAGGTTTCATAACTTCTCAAAAGACAGGAAAGGTAAGTTCATGGTTCATGAAGCTGCTTCATAAACAGTGACGACTAAATTACAGTTTAGCATTTCATCACTTGGCTTACTAGCGGCAGTTCTCTTATGTGTTACTTTGTCGTGAACCTTATTGTCCATTAACACCCATCGAGTACACTCGTCCCTTTATATACTTGTTTATAGTATATATACGTATATAAGGAAAGTCAGTACTCACAGGTTGTGTGGAATGTGGTGGTCGTCCCATGGAGATATTTGGTAGGGAGGAATACACGGCGGGGTCAGGGATTGACACCTGACCTCCCCCGCCGTGGGCGCCGTAGGGGGACCCGCCCCCTTCTTCGTGGATGGGCGTCGACCCTGGCGAAGACCTGGAGGGTGGCATGCCGTTGGGTGGTGAGCTCTGCCCGCTGTCCGGCGTAGACCCGCTCTCCACTGACGCAAGAAAACAAACATGAGTCAATTTCTCCCAAACACTTAACACTACAGTTATGTAATAATATGTTTTCATTAGTTATTTCTATAATATATATACTGTATATTATATACCTGTTATAACCATTACTCAGAGTAGAGGTACAGGAGACTAACTCAGGCTACTGTACAGTATATCGCAGGAATGTAGCAAAAGACTGGCGACTATAAATAAATGATGATGACTGATAGGTGCCAGAGTGAGTACACGTCTGGTGCCAGTGCCAGAGTACACGTCTCTATATTAAGTATTTTGACCTTGTCTCTCATAGAGGGTATAGATGACCTTAGGTATTCATGTTAAACTAACCTAACAGTGTATTTATCCTCTGTTAATGTGGGTGACGCTGCAGGTCTTCCATAACTAACAGTATAGTGTCTCAGCTCGTGTAGGCTGTAAGGAGTACGGTATTACATTATTGATCTGTGTTATAACTGACCCGCCAATAACACTGTGGGACCTAGCGGCGTGAGATAGGTCCACAATTAATAACTACCCTACTTCACTTATCACAGTTTTTTGTGAATCTCTGTTTGAAAAATAAGTGTTATACCAAACATTAAATCCTGAACTTAAATAAAACAATTTGTTTTTACTACTTTATGGGTCAGTTCAGGGGATTAAGATAAGCATGACAATAATGTTCATCACACAGCATCATCGTGTTAACCCTTGATGTGACTCCCACACTGTTAACTTCCTACACCAACACTCACAATATTCCATTCCACAACTGGTCGACCTCGGGACACTTCCTCAGGTAACAGAATGTGGATCTAAATATCTCCTGTGACGACACGGGCGAGAGAATACACCGGCCTTCACGTCCACTGTGTGTGTGCCATGGTGTTAAGGCCATGTCCTCTGACGGCCCTCATGACCCAACAACACCGACCTTGTACACGAGCCACCACTCCACCAAGAGCACGACTCTACTCGACTTACCTGCACTATAGGACCTCACCGTCTCCAACAGGACCCACAGAACACAACTTACCTGTGCTGTAAGACCCTGTAAGACCCAGAGAAGCCCCGAGGACCTGACTCACCTGTGTTATAAGGAGGTCGACGCTTGAGGGAGCCTGGCAGACGGTCCTTGCGCCGTACAAAGGGTGAAGGTCGCCGCTCGTTGCCCATCCTCTGCTTGTGTCGAGCCTTCAAGCAGATGTTAGGCTCCGAGGCTACCAGTTACAAGGTTAGTCAGTGGTTAGTCACGCCTCAACACACAGCTACACTACATTATAGTCACACAATACGTACACTATACCAGCTTGGGTGTATTGTTAGTATACTCCACACTAGTTAAAGTAAACTCTGATGTGAGGTGGAGTATGTTGTTGATACAGTACCCACACAAACACTCGTCAGGCCTACATCACTGTGGTCACAATATTGTGAACTACAGCAGGTTAATATTATCAACAGTCTTGTATACAAGGTAACACCAGACTGTGGCATTATACCAACACACACAAACCATAATACAGAAAAATATTAAACTTGCTACCAAAAACATTAATACCACATCAAATTGTTATAAGAACACAATGTAGTAAGTTGACGGATATGAAGACTTATTTTACTCTCCAGCAGCCCGTACATGCCGCCGGGCCACTAGAGGGTCGACCTAACAACCCCAGTACTGTACCGCCGGCCACTAGGGTCACGACCTAACAACCACCAGTACTGTACCGCCAGGCCACTAGAGGTCACGACCTAACAACCACCAGTACTGTACCGCCGGGCCACTAGAGGGTCACGACCTAACAACCACCCAGTACTGTACCGCCGGGCACTAGAGGGTCACGACCTAACAACCCCAGTACTGTACCGCCAGGGCCACAGAGGTCGACCTAACAACCACCAGTACTGTACCGCGGGCCACTAGAGGTGCGACCTCAACAACCACCAGTACTGTACCGCCAGGCCACTAGAAGTGCGACCCAACAACCACCAGTACTGTACCGCCAGGCCACTAGAGGTCGACCTAACAACCCCAGTACTGTACCGCCAGGCCACTGGGGTCACGACCTAACAACCACCCAGTACTGTACCGCCGGGCCACTAGAGGATCGACCTAACAACCACCAGTACTGTACCGCCGGGCCACTAGAGGGTCACGACCCAACAACCACAGTACTGTACCGCCAGGCCACTAGAGGTCGACTAACAACCCCAGTACTGTACCGCCAGGCCACTGAAGGGTCGACCTAACAACCACCCAGTACACTGCCGGGCTACTAGAGGTCACGACAACAACCACCAGTACTGTACCGCCAGGCCACTAGAGGGTCACGACCTAACAACTCAGTACTGTACCGCCAGGCCACTAAGAGGGTCACGACCTAACAACCACCCAGTACTGTACCGCCGGGCCACTAGAGGTCACGACCTAACAACCACCCAGTACTGTACCGCCAGGCCACTAGAGGGTCACGACCTAACAACCACCCGTACTGTACCGCCAGGTCACTGGGGTACGACCCAACAACCCCAGTACTGTACCGCCAGGCTACTAGAGGTCGACCTAACAACCACCCAGTACTGCACCGCCAGGCACTAGAGGTCACGACCTAACAACCCCAGTACTGTACCGCCGGGCCACTAGAGGGTCACGACTAACAACCACCCAGTACTGTACCGCCAGGCCACTAGAGGGTCAGCCTAACAACCATCAGTTGACTGCCGCCAGGCCACTATAGGGTCACGACCTAACAACCACCCAGTACTTACCGCCAGGCCACTAGAGGGTCACGACCTAACAACCACAGTACTGTACCTGCCAGGCCACTAGAGGTCACGACCTAACAACCACCCAGTACTGTACCACCAGGCCACTGGGGTCACGACCTAACAACCACCAGTACTGTACCGCCGGGCCACTGGGGTCACGACTAACCACAGTACTGTACCTTGAGCCACTAGAGGTCACGACCCAACAACCACCCAGTACTGCCGCCAGGCCACTAGAGGTCACGACCTAACAACCACCCAGTACTGTACCGCCGGGCCACTAGAGGGTCGACCTACCCAACACAAGCAGCAGTCATGACATCTTTTTCATCTTGTGTTGAGTATTATATTGGTTTGTATATATCACACACTCACACGTGGGGTTTACTGTACAGCTCAGGACCAGTTCATGACGGGCGCTATTTTCGTGCTATGAGGGGGGGGGTGGGGGGTGAGGGGTGGGGGGGTGAGGGGGAGATTATGTAAGTCCGTGGGTCTGTGGACAGGGGTTAGGAGGAAATAGGGGGGGTGAGGGAGAGGTGGGTGAGTCACGCAGGGGTGACCTTGATGTCTGACACGAGACAGGCACACCAAGGTGACCACCCCCTCCTTCCCTCTACCACCCACACCCTCAACACCCACACCACCACACACCCACCTCTACCACCACCACTACACATCCACACCCCTCTCCCCACACACACACACACACACAAAACAAAATAAGAAAACATAACAAAAATAACAACAAAATAGACTACAAAAGGGCAGCCGTAGCAGTAAATAAAGGTGTGAGTGTGTGTGTGTGTGTGTGTGTGTGTGTGTGTGTGTGTGTGTGGTGACCCAGGTACCGTGTGTGTGTGTGTGTGTGGGTGGGTGATGGCGTGGTCCGCGGGTGAGCCTGACGTATAGTGGACGGTCACAGGTGATGGGTCAACATAACGTATTTGTTGTGGTTAAAGGAACAACATCTCGGCTATATCTTACCTGTTGCCTAATACATCACACCTGTCTTATTGATCATGTAACATCATATCTTGTGTGTGTGTGTGTGTGTGTGTGTGTGTGTGTGTGTGTGTGTGTGTGTGTGTGTGTGTGTGTGTGTGTGTGTGTGTGTGGTGTGTGTGTGTGTGTGTGTGTGTGTGTGTGTGTGTGTGTGTGTGTGTGTGTTATTATCAACTCCATGCTGTTATAAATACTATATATGTCAAATCATTTATCTATGTTTGTCATATATCTATCTACCTGTCTACCAATTATCTATCTCAGGTAATGTAAACAAACAAACAAAGAAACAAACAACAAACACTAAGAAAGTAGTGAAACCTCGATATACCGGACTTTATCTCCCTATAATCTAACGGACCCTCGATATACCGGACTTTCCTCTCCATATAGTCCGTTAAATAGAGGTTTCACTGTAAAACTATATCTCTTTTGTTCTCATAATTAGAACTAGCTCACTCTCTCTCTCTCTCTCTCTCACCTGTCTTTCGGAGGAAAGTTATCCTCGAATTTTCCAAGACGTTGCCGGGGCCTGTGGGGGAGAAGAGTGGATGGGTTAGTTGTTGACGTAGTGGTGGTTGAAGGGTGGTGGTTGATGGGGGTGGTGGTTGAGGTGGTGGTTGATGTGGGGGTGGTTGATGTGGGGGGTGGCTAAGGGTGGTGGTTGAAGGGTGTGTTGTGGTGGTTGAAGGGTGTTGTTGGTGGTGGTGTGGAAGGGGTGTTGTTTGTGGTGGTTGAAGGGTGTTGTTTGTGGTGGTTGAAGGGTGTTGTTTGTGGTGGTGGTGGTGGTGGTGGTTGAAGGGTGTTGTTTGTGGTAGATGTTGTTTTGTGGTAAGGGGTGTTGTTTGTGGTGGTGGTGGTGGTGGTGGTGGTTGAAGGGTGTTGTTTGTGGTGGTGGTGGTGGTGGTTAGAGGGGTGTTGTTTGTGGTAGTGGTGGTAGTTGAAGGGGTGGTGGTTGAAGGATAGTGGTGGTTGATGTGGGGGTGGTTGAAGGGTGGTGGTTGATGGGGGTGGTTGAAGGGTGGTGGTTGATGTGGTGGTCGTTTGATGTGGTGGTGGTTGATGGGTGGTGGTTGATGTGGGGGTGGTTGAAGGCAGGGATGTGAAGGGGGTGAGTTTGATGTGTTGGTGGTAGAAGGGTAGTGGTTGATGTGGGGTGGTTGAAGGGGTGGTGGTTGATGTGGTGGTGGTTGAAGGGTGGCTGCTGAAGTGGTGATGGTGGTGGTAGGATTGTTGTTGATGAATCACAGGTAAATAACAAAACACAGTAAGTAAATATTAACCTTATTGCTTGGTTTCATCTCTCTCTCTCCTCTCTCTCTCTCTCTCTCTCTCTCTCTCTCTCTCTCTCTCGTCTTCTAACAAGGATAAGAGACATCACCATGACAACGAACAAGGAGGGAGGGAGGGAGGGAGGGAAAGGCCAGTAGGTGGAAAAGAGAAGGGTATAGGATAGGTTGACGAAAGGAGAGGCTAGTGGGTTAGGGGGAGAGGAGGAGGGTAGGAAGGAAGGAAGGAGGGTAGGAATGGATGGGGAGGGAGGCAGGGAGAGATAGGGAGGCAGGGGAGGTAGGGGGAGACATTAATACAGTATTAAGTTATGGTCCTGGTGTTATAGGTTGGCTGCTCTGGGTGTTATAGGTTATGGCTGCTCTGGTGTTAGGTTTGGCTGCTCTGGAGGTTATGGCTGCTCTGGGTGTTATAGGTTATGGCTGCTCTGGGTGTTATAAGTTATGGCTGCTCTGGGTGTTATAAGTTATGGCTGCTCTGGGTGTTATAGGTTATGGCTGCTCTAGGTAGGTTATGGCTGCTCTGGTGTTATAAGTTATGGCTGCTCTGGGTGTTATAAGGGCGCCAGTTATGAGGTTAGGCCCTGGTTATAGTTCGCTGTCTGGGTGTTATAGGTTGCTGTCTGGGTGTTATAGGTTATGGCTGCTCTGGGTGTTATAGGTTATGGCTGCTCTGTGTTATAGGTTATGGCTGCTCTGGGTGTTATAGGTTATGGCTGCTCTGTGTTATAAGTTATGGCTGCTCTGGTGTTATAAGTTGGCTGCTCTGGGTGTTATGTTATGGCTGCTCTGGGTGTTATAGGTTATGGCTGTTGGGTGTTATAGGTTATGGCTGCTCAGATAGTTATGGCTGCTCTGGGTGTGGTTATGGCTGCTCTGGGTGTTATAGGTTATGGTTGCTCTGGGTGTTATAAGTTATGGCTGCTCTGGGTGTTATGTTATGGCTGCTCTGGGTGTTATAGGTTATGGCTGCTCAGGGGATGTTATGGCTGCTCTGGGTGTTATGTTATGGTTGTCTGGGTGTTATAAGTTATGGTTGCTCGGTGTTATAGGTTATGGCTGCTCTGGGTGTTATAGGTTATGGTTGCTCTGGGTGTTATAAGTTATGGCTGCTCTGGGTGTTATAGGTTATGGTTGCTCTGGTGTTATAAGTTATGGTTGCTCTGGGTGTTGGTTATGGCTGCTCTGGGTGTTATGTTGTGGTTGCTCTGGGTGTTATGTTGGCTGCTCTGGGTGTTATAGGTTGCGGCTGCTCTGGGTGCATAGGTTAGGTTGCTCTGGGTGTTATAGGTTATGGTGCTCGGAGTTATGTTATGGTTGCTCTGGGTGTTATAAGTTATGGCTGCTCTGGGTGTTATAGGTTATGGCTGCTCTGGGTGTTATAAGTTATGGCTGTCTGGGTGTTAAGTTATGGTTGCTCTGGTGTTATAAGTTATGGCTGCTCTGGGTGTTATAGGTTATGGCTGCTCTGGTGTTATAAGTTATGGTTGCTCTGGGTGTTAATGTTATGGTTGCTCTGGGTGTTATAAGTTATGGCTGCTCTGGGTGTTATAGGTTATGTTGCTCTGGAGTTATTAAGTTATGGCTGCTCTGGGTGTTATAGGTTATGGTTGCTCTGGGTGTTATGTTATGGCTGCTCTGGGTGTTATAAGTTATGGCTGCTCTGGTTGTAGTTATATTGCCTTGGGTGTTATAAGTTATGGTTGCTCTGGGTGTTATAAGTTATGGCTGCTCTGTTATGTTATGGCTGCTCTGGGTGTTATAGGTTATGGCTGCTCTGGGTGTTATAGGTTATGGCTGCTCGGTGTTATGAGTTATGGTTGCTCTGGGTGTTATAGGTTATGGCTGCTCTAGTAAGTGTTGCGTTGCCTGGGTGTTATAAGTTATGTGTCTGGGTGCTAAGTTATGGCGTCTGGGTGTTATAGGTTATGGCTGCTCTGGGTGTTATAGGTTATGGTTGCTCTGTGTTATGTTATGGTTGTGGTGTTATAAGTTGCTCTGGGTGTTATAGGTTATGGTTGCTCTGGGTGTTATAGGTTATGGCTGTCTGGGTGTTATAAGTTATGGCTGCTCTGGGTGTTATAGGTTATGGCTGCTCTGGGTGTTATAGGTTATGGCTGCTCTGGGTGTTATAAGTTATGGCTGCTCTGGGTGTTATAAGTTATGGCTGCTCTGGGTGTTAAGGTTATGGCTGCTCTGTGTTATAAGTTATGGCTGTTTGTTATAAGTTATGGTTGCTCTGGGTGTTATAAGTTATGGCTGCTCTGTGTTATAGGTTATGGTTGCTCTGGGTAAATAACACTAAGGACGTCACGGTTACAGTGTGGGTGACGTGTACTGCCATTTGTCACTACAGGGCAGGGGCCCCAAGCTCCAATAAATAGTTAGGTTAGGTTAGGTTAGGTTAGGTTAGGTTAGGTTTATCTGGGGTAATTTGATGCTTGTTATATAAGGACAGGATTTTCTGATGTATTTAGGTGTAATAAACTGGATAACTTTAGATATTTATAAAAAATGTGGGATGTGAAGGCGAGTCTACCTAACTCTGACCCGAGACTCAGAGCCCGCAGCTGTCATAATTCGAGAGAGGGACACATTGACTCCTACAGATACACTATAGGACTCCGGTAAGGACATCTCCAGCAGGGTCTAAGGCAACAAGGCCCCTATGACTCCTATAAGACTCACCAGTTGGCCAGGGTGGAGGAGCCAGCCGCCCCTGTCTGCGCCGCCTCACGCTGCTGCTTCTTCTGTAGTATCACCTCCTGTAGGGGGACACACGTCACACATTAACTACCTGTACACGTCATTCATTAACTACCTGTACTTGTCATTCATTAACTACCTGTACGTCACTCATTAACTACCTGTACGTCACTCATCAACTACCTGTACATCATTAACTACCTGTACACGTCATTCATTAACTACCTGTACACGTCATTCATTAACTACCTGTAGTCACCATTAACTACCTGTACGTCATTAACTACCTGTACGTCACTCATCAACTACCTGTACATAATTAACTACCTGTACACGTCATTCATTAACTACCTGTACACGTCATTCATTAACTACCTGTACGTCACTCATTAACTACCTGACACGTCACTATCAACTACCTGTACGTCATTAACTACCTGTACACGTCACCATTAACTACCTACACGTCATTCATTAACTCCAATCACATCAACTACCTGTACGTCATTAACACCTGTACGTCATTCATTAACTACCTGTAACGTCATTCATTAACTACCTGTAACGTCATTCACACTACCTGTACGTCACTCATTAACTACCTGTACACGTCACTCATCAACTACCTGTACGTCATTAACTACCTGTACACGTCACTCATTAACTACCTGTACACGTCATTCATTAACTACCTGTACACGTCACCATCAACTACCTGTACGTCATTAACTACCTGTACACGTCATTCATTAACCACCTGTACACGTCATTCATTAACTACCTGTACACGTCATTCATTAACTACCTGTACGTCATCATTAACTACCTGTAACGTCACTCATCAATTACCTGTACGTCATTAACTACCTGTACACGTCACCATTAACTACCTGTACACGTCATTCATTAACTACCTTGTACACGTCATTCATTAACTACCTGTACACGTCACTCATCAACTACCTGTACGTCATTAACTACCTGTACACGTCACTCATTAACTACCTGTACACGTCATTCATTAACTACCCGTACACGTCATTCATTAACTACCTGTATACGTCACTCATTACCCCTGACCCACAACACTGACCTAAGGATCACCCTGACCACCCAACACTACCCTAAGGATCACCCTGACCCACAACACTTACCTAAGGACCACCCTGACCTAAACAGACCTGAGGAGGACCACCCTGACCCCACAACACTGACCTGAGGACCACCCTGACCCAAACAGACCTGAGGAGGACCACCCTGACCCCACAACACTGACCTGAGGACCACCCTGACCCAACCAGACCTGAGGACCACCCTGACCCACAACACTGACCTAAGGACCACCCGTGACCCACAACAGACCTGAGGGCCACCCTGGCCTAAGGACCACTGACCTGAAGTCTCTGTTTAACCTCGGAGGAGGCGACGGCGGAGTGCTCGTTCTTGTCCTTCTTCTTGAGGGCCTCCAGCCGCTCAATCTCCTTCCTCTGTTTCTCCACACGTTCCTCCTCCGCCCGCTGACTCTGCTGCTCCAGGTACTGCTGCTTGAGAGATAGATGGCAGAGTTGATGGCCGCTGTCTGGTCTATACACACACTGACACATACATACATACATACACACATATATACATATACATATACACATACATACACATATATACATACACACACACACATACACACACACACGTGAGGGAGTTACTACACTACATGTCTGCTGTTCAACACCTCAGCTCACATGATCTACGTGTGTAAACATTAATCTGTATGTTCACAAAATGTTCCTTCATCTTTCTCCAATGAAGGCTTTTGTTAAACCACCAATGTATGTAATAAGTCATTTATGTCCAATGTATATTTTCAGCCTTCGGGCTGCAAACTTTTTCAATAAACCGTTTATTATTATTATTATTATTATTATTATTATTATTATTAATTACATGAATTATATATATATATATATATATATATATATATATATATATATATATATATATATATATATATATATATATATATATTGCATACAAACATACATACACACACACACAAGGCTTCACATCCTGCTGTGTGGCTCCACTGAGTCACACAACAACAATTACTTCCACTAGTCACCGTCACAACCAACACGTTCTTAAAACACAACAAATATTATTTACAGGACACCGTGTTCTGGTACAATGTTGGGGCAGGTCAAGCATCAATAGGTACTGGACCAGGTGAGGCATCAATAGGTACTGGACCAGGTCAGGCATCAATAGGTACTGGACCAGGTCAGGCATCAATAGGTACTGGACCAGGTGAGGCATCAATAGGTACTGGACCAGGCTGTATCACAGGTACTGGACCAGGTGAGGCATCAATAGGTACTGGACCAGGTGAGAAATCAATAGGTACTGGACCAGGTGAGAAATCAATAGGTACTGGACCAGGTGAGGAATCAATAGGTACTGGACCAGGTCAGGCATCAATATGTACTGGACCAGGTGAGGCATCAATAGGTACTGGACCAGGTGAGGCATCAATAGGTACTGGACCAGGTGAGGCATCAATAGGTACTGGACCAGGTGAGAAATCAATAGGTACTGGACCAGGTGAGAAATCAATAGGTACTGGACCAGGTAATAAGTATCACATCTTTTGGTCAACATGTTACACACACTAAGAAATGTTGATGGTGAGAACACCTTTACCCCAAAACCCTTAACAAACACTGCAACACAAACGAGCAACACCTGTGGATGATCTTCTCCCCCCCCCCCACACACTTACAACTATCACTTCTCCACACCTCTAACGTGGTCAAGGTCGATCGTTGTAGCATCAACCAACCACACCAGTTATTTAATAGTATGGGAAGTGAGAGATGCAATCACCAACCGAGACACCGAGTGAGGAACACCTGGTGATTATTCTAACAAGGTGTCAGGTGTCATAACTTGTGACAGGTGGTATAAGATGATTACTGCACGGCCAACACACGACTACCCGCTGATTTACTTTACAAGATAAGTTATTAAAAAACATTACACCTACAATGATACTTCAATACATGGTCAAGGTGCCGGGTGTTGAGGTGAGCAATGAACACAGCGGGACTTCTATATTCTGTCTCTAGATGTAGTCCCTCAAAAAAATTATCTGTACGCCGGGTGATCGATGATTTTCACAATGAACACAGCGACTCCTGTTGTCTCGGTAGGGTTGCCAAAATCCTTCGTCTGTTGTGTCATATTTTTTCAACGCAACTTTGTATAGATAATTTTGTGAGTGACTGTACAAACGTCCGTATGATCATTTCCCCACATTAGTAAATATATATAGAACTGGTTAACAAAGTCTGAATATTATAAACTACTCTACCTAAGCTACCTGGCCTCACCTGCCACCTGTTATGGAATCTTTTTACCTATTAAACATATCACAGCGTTAAGTTAATTTATTTCTTTAGTGTTATTTGTATCCTCTATGTTACTTATGTTAAAGAACCAGTTATGTCCACCATCTCAAACAAGTATCTGTCCACTCTGTGTGAAACATTATGAGACCACAGATGATAGATATTGGCACATCCATTTACTTCGGTATATAGTTTAACATAAGTAATGTAATGTGTATTTATTTGTGTGTAATTAATATGATGTTCGGTTACCAAATGTATGCTACTGAGCCATGCATACCAACCCTCCCGGGACACAGCCACGCATACCAACCCTCCTGGGACACAGAGCTATGCATACCAACCCTCCCGGGACACAGAGCCACGCATACCAACCCTCCCGGGACACAGCCACGCATACCAACCCTCCCGGGACACAGACCCACACATACCAACCCTCCCGGGACATCAAGAGTTGCATGTAGTGTTTCAGAAGTCATTGGACCCATCTTGGCAGATACTTTATTGAGATATTGTACATTGTTATATCTCTAGTTACACGTGATGGTGGTGGTAGAGGGAGTGGTTAAAGATCTTAATTTTGAAATTCTTCGAGAGATGGAGGGAGGAGGGCGATAAGGATAGGGAGTGTATAAAATGGAAGTCAGGCTAAAACAAAGTGATATAAACAAAGGTACTCAAACTATCCAACCAAGAAGAAACCTGTACAATGGTTTTAAGTTAGACAAATTTAGATTAGCGTGAAATAGGTAAACATTGGTTTGTAAATAGAGTAGTGACGAGTGGAACAAGTTACCAAATATCACCATTAACCTGAATACGCTGGATAGCTTCAAACATAGGTTGGTGACAAGAACGATAGAAGGTGTAAACAGGACTGTCTAGCAGGGCCAATAGGCCGCTGCAGTTTCCATTCTATAGTTCTATGTGGTGGGGTCATGGTCAGGCCCACCACACACCTCACCTCTCACAACATTGTTTCCTTAAAATTGCTAGAATGTATGAACCATGGGACTGGTGAGTCTAAATGGATCCAAACTACAGCTACGCATATGAAGATGTTTGGACTAGACCGCCTGTACAAAGTTAAGACACAACAGCGCTTCCTGCCACCCTGGCGGACAGTTCCCTTCGATATCACAATACCGACAAATCCGCCTAAAAAATAATTATACAAAGCATTTATCTCAAACACACTGCCAAATTGAGAGCTCTTGAACATACACACTTGCAGACTGATGATATTATCACACGATCTTTAATCTATTAATTTCGATGGCTCTTTCTAACACCGCCCAGGGAGGGCTGCTGGAAGTGCTATTGTTGTGACTAGATCCTGACGGTAATATAATTCGAGAAAGGAGTTAGGAATTAACTGGGCATCCACTCTACAAACTGAATTAGTTGCCATACTCACAGCCATTAAATTCATTGAAACCACTGTTACTGACAGTCTCATCATCACTGACTCTCTATCCTCACTACTTGCCCTTGGTACCCTCGACTCAGGTTGTCACGATCTTGTCTCTGAAGCCAGACACAAATATGCGTGCCTTGTTGACCGGGGTGTCAGGGTCAAACTGTTGTGGATCCCCTCTCACATAGGCCTCATAAAACATGACAGAGTTGATGCCCTCACCAAACTCGCGTCTAACAAAGACACCGTTGAATACAATTTGGGTCTGTCAAAAAGAACCCTTAAAACTGTAATTAGGAAAGAACTTATTGATGAGTTTGACACAAGTAGACTAGTGCAAACAGGCACTAGTCGATCCATAGTTTACCATGATGAGATGTATCAAGTGAAACATGTATATGGAGCAAGTAACAAGATCACTAGATTACAAGCTGTTGTAACTGCTAGATTAAGGTTAGGATATAAGTACCAAGTAGATGTAAACAAACTAGTTGTAAAGTGTGTGTGGCCAGGACATATGTGGTCAGCCATTAATTTGAACACTACGTCCTCGACTGTGAAGATAGAACCTTTAGGACAGGTCCAAGCACACTGTGTGTGACAAAATGTGGCACAACACTTCATCTCTACGGCAAGATAGCCGATATATTAAGATTGTATCTGACTTTTTGCACTTAGAAACTATATCAGCTCTCATGCACAGAACCAAATACGCAATGTGCTTGAATAGTTCTCACGTAAATGTGAATAACAAAGTGTGAGGCCAGACATACTGCCTCACACGCCTGTACTCACGCAGTTGTGAATAAGTTATCCTTTATGTATAGAACTAAACAAATAATGTAATTGAAATACTGTGTAACATTCAGTGCCATAATATCCTGACAACGGGGGTTAATTATTATGACCCGTTGTAAACTCTACTCTGTAATCCTTTTGCGCTACCACTCACAGGATGAGTGTGGGGTGCACAATAAAGTAGCCGCTGAAAGCGGCAAAATAAAAATGAAAAAAAATCAATCCCTCACCACACACCTCACCTGTCTCACCACACACCTCACCTCCCTCACCACACCTCCCTCACCACACACCTCACCTCCGCCAGGCTATACAATACCCTCCCATATATCGGTACGAGTGTTGTTATCCTGTGATGTTGTTTTGTGGTGTGGGAGGTGTGGTGTGGTGAGGGAGCTGAGGTGTGTGGTGAGGGAGGTGAGGTGTGTGGTGAGGGAGGTGAGGTGTGTGGTGAGGGAGGTGTGGTGTGTGGTGAGGGAGCAGATCAGCAGTTGTGGGGTGAGAGGCTTGCAACCCCCCGCTTGTATTAACTTAGACACAAACACACATAAAACATAAATACCTAACACTGTGTGGAGGTTAATATGTTGCTGTACTAATGAAGAAAGTGTACAACAAGGAGTGAACCCGCACAGTGTCTGTCTGTAACTTGGTAGATGTAGAACAGTGATGGAACATTCGGTGGTGAAAGAGTAAAAAAAAAAAAGAATATGGAGACCTCAACATCGACAACAACCTGAGGAAAGTGAAAACAGCCCAGACTTAAAACAAATGATACAGACGAGGAAATGAAAGTGTCTGGGACCGCTTGAGTTCATAAAGTGACGCAGTGAACCAGAGAATAAGAGGAGAAACAATAAATAAGGCAACTGAGAATTAAAGAGAAATGTGGTCAAATAAGCAACGATCGGACTTAACAGGTAGCAGTCCGTGTGTGTGTGTGTGCGTGTGTATTCTTGTGGTCAAAAGGTTTAAAAAAGGAAGAAAATGATGGCAGGTTCATATTAAAAACACAAATTGTAGCTTAGTATTTAGAGGTCACTGTACAGTATCTTCACGGTATATGGTTGTCAGAATGAACACTGTGACTCCTGTTGTCTCGGTAGTGTTGTCAAAATCCTTCGTCGGTTGTGTCATATTGTCTCACACAAAATCGTTGAAGCTACTCTTTGGAGCGGCACCTTTTGGCTGAGACTTTCTGAGACATGGTCGGGAAGTAAATCTACTCACAAAAATAAAAACCACACTTAAGTTATCAGGCATCATCAGGCGCCGCCCTCCATCGTTTACATCGACAATAAACAAATATAGCGTCATTTGGCCCCGCCCTTTTTCGTACCTAAGTAAATGAGCAGCACAAACAACAGTAAGCAAGGTGGTACAGCGGCCAACACACCCAGTACAGTACACCTAGTGGTCAAACATCTCCACTCTTAATTAGTGTTAAGTGAAGGTGTTATCGCCACGTGCCGGCCACATGTTGATTGAAGAAACTGTTGACAACTCAGGATAGCTTACTAAGCGAGGTAAGAACATAAGAACATAAGAAAATAAGGAGTCTGCAATAGGCCGGTTGGCCTGTGCATGGCAGCTCCTGTCGAGAGCTACTACCACTCTCTATCATCCATGAATCTATCTAGCCTCCTTTTGAAACTTTCCAGAGTTCCCGCACTTACTACAAAGCTGCTAAGCTTGTTCCACTCGTTCACCACCCTATTTGTGAACCAGTTTCTTCCTATCTCCCTCCTAAACCTAAACTTATCCAACTTGAATCCGTTGCTCCGAGTCCTATCCTGCTCGGATATTATAAGAACTTTATCTATATCCCCTTTATTGATTCCTTTCACCCACTTAAATACTTCTATCATATCTGCCCGCACTCTTCGTCTTTCTAGGGAATGCAAGTTAAGTTTCTTTAACCTATCCTGATATGGAAGGTTTCTAAGTCCCGGAATCATTTTTGTCATTCTTCGCTGCACCGACTCTAGTGAATTGATATCCATTCTGTAATAGGGGTACCAGAACTGAACCGCATAATCGAGGTGCGGCCTGACTAGCGCAAGATATAGTTGCAATAAGACCTCTGCACTCTTATTACTTATACTTCTAGATATAAAACCCAATACTCTGTTTGCCTTATTTCGAACATGGAGGTGGTAGTAGCTGTATGACTGCCTGAGGGATCGTCTATCGCCTTCTACCGTAGAGACATCATCTTAAACTTTCGTTCAACCAACATCTACCAAGAGGATATTATATTTGTTCTCGTTGGTCAAACCCTTAGACCCCAAAACGTGAGTGTGATTCCTGATATACCAGCATTTGTTATATGTGAATTGTTCTTTAACAGGTTTTGACCGAATTATACTCATCACGTCAACGACAAGGGTCTTATTCTCCTGCACAAACCAAAATCGCTACTATGAGCGGTTAAAGAAGGTATCATGTTATGGTAGAGTCTCTGTGTAATGTCGTTGTTATTTTGGTGTTTTAGCTTAAGTCAGGTAGAATGAACACTGGTCGACTGAACCAAGTTTAACCTCCTGGACATAAATAAACTTCATCACGCTTGAAACAGTCTCGAACAGGTGTCGTTACATATGTCAATCATGCCTTCCATAAGTTTATATCATGTGACGTAAGCAACAATACATTTCCTCCGCGTTAACAACTTCCAAATTCCCATTACAGTTGAATACATTATCACCCCAAGATGCAACTGTAGAGAGTTCAGACACTCGTATAGTACAGCCAACTACTAAAGTCCGTTCGCCTCTCCTCATCAACCACGAACCCCCGAGAGATTGACTCGTGACCCCGAAGCAGTAGATTGATACATTATTCTGTCCATAAATGGTTCGGGTTCATGAGTTTGAATCTCTCGGGGGTTCGTATGGGGGAAGAACGGATCTACTCTCCCATCAACACCGTGACATACAACAGTAACAATAAACACATATGAAGCACCAACAGTAACAATAAACAGATATGAAGCACCAACAGTAACAATAACCAGATATGAAGCACCAACAGTAACAATAAACAGATATGAAGCACCAACAGTAACAATAAACAGATATGAAGCACCAACAGTAACATATGAAGCACCAACAGTGACAATAAACACATATGAAGCACCAACAGTAACAATAAACAGATATGAAGCACCAACAGTAACAATAAACAGATATGAAGCACCAACAGTGACAATAAACACATATGAAGCACCAACAGTAACAATAAACAGATATGAAGCACCAACAGTAACAATAAACAGATATGCACCAACAGCAACAATAAACACATATGAAGCACCAACAGCAACAATAAACACATATGAAGCACCAACAGTGACAATAAACACATATGAAGCACCAACAGTAACAATAAACACATATGAAGCACCAACAGCAACAATAAACACATATGAAGCACCAACAGTAACAATAAACACATATGAAGCACCAACAGTAACAATAAACACATATGAAGCAACTAACAGTAACAATAAACACATATGAAGCACCAACAGTAACAATAAACACATATGAAGCACCAACAGTAACAATAAACACATATGAAGCACCAACAGTAACAATAAACACATATGAAGCACCAACAGTAACAATAAACACATATGAAGCACCAACAGTAACATAAACACATATGAAGCACCAACAGTAACAATAAACACATATGGAAGCACCAACAGTAACAATAAACACATATGAAGCACCAACAGTAACAATAACCAGATATGGCACCAACAGTAACAATAACCAGATATGAAGCACCAAATAAACAATAAACATAAGGAAGCACCAACAGTAACAATAAACACATATGAAGCAACAGTACAATAATAAACAGAAGAAACACCAACAGTAACAATAAATATAAAGCACAACAGCAAAAATAAAATATATGAAGCACCAACAGTAAATAATAACGATATGAAGCACCAACAGTAACAATAAACACATATGAAGCACCAACAATAGTAACAATACAAATATATATGAAGCACCAACAGTAACAATAAACAGATATGAAGCACCAATAGTAACAATAAACACATATGAAGCACCAAACAGTAACAATAACCAGATATAGAAGCACCAACAGTAACAATAAACACATATGAAGCACCAACAGTGCAATAAACAGATATGAAGCACCAACAGGAACAATAAAGAGATATAAAGCACCAAACAGTAAATAATAACCAGATATGAAGCACCAACAGAAACAATAAACACATATGAAGAGTACGTAACTGAAACGAAGGCATACTGA